>NC_056729.1:1891886635-1891916635 GCF_019279795.1 Protopterus annectens
ATTGTGGCACACATTGCACCTGCTACGGAATGTTTGGACATGGTTACTTGCTGTTCCCTCCATTTCGGGTACCTATTCTGCTACTACATTGTCCCATATGTGCAGGCCATACATATCTTGTGTATGTACATAACATTAGGCCATCCCTCCATCATGCATGCTATGCCTGTGATACTGTCTATGATTTCTGAACATATCCATCATGACAGCTTTGCATTACACATAATTGACATAGTCACCCGTACTGTGTGGGATATGTGCACGTCGTGCGCACATTCCGTATGACATCGACGGTATATGCCCATGCACATGTGTGCTGTGACACTATACATACATGTCCTATCTCCTGCTGTGGCACTTCATTGTTGGATATCCACTGCCAGCATCAGCGTGGGTGGTGGCATTGTTCTGTGTTTGCAAGCCCTATGGCAGACCTGGGGTAGGGTTACCACCTGTGCCACTTTGCAAGGGACAGTCCCTCTTTGGGCAGTTGTGTCCTGACAAAACATATTACAAATGGCAAATGTCCTGAGATTGTAGGACATAACTATATCCCATTTTTATGTAAGAGTTGCATAACATAGTTATTTATGTATGTACATTCCTAAATGTTACAAGACACACAATAAGCAACTTAACTGCTACAAGACTACACTTTTATTTATGCAAAAGAGTACAGTTCTACCCTTTGTACTGACCATGGGTATGTGTCCACCTGTAACATCTGATGTGTGTCCCGAAGATGTCCCACTTTGGCCATTTGAAAAGGTGGCAAGCCTAACCTGGGGTTATCCCAGGTGTGTACATGTTGTCCCACTGCTGTGCACACGTTGTCCACAGTCGTTGGTATGCTGCGCGGCTTAGCATTACATATCCAACCTTCGCCTCTCTCTGCCTGATGGACAGGTATCTTTACCTACACACACCGTTCACATACTGTACAGATTCGTCATACGTATCGTGCGTTACACACCAGTACATGTCGTGGGTTCGACATACCTTTCCGGCCTTTGGTTCTGCGTTCGTCTCTATTTCCTTGGTACTCCTTATGTATTCGTCTTTGTTCGGTATGAACATACGGTTTGAATATCCAGGGAGTCTTCCTTATATTCGTCACCTGAGGCATGTGGGTTAATCAGGCCAATAGCTGTTCCTCGGTGTGTACTTATGCGCATATCACCGGTGATCCCCCTCCTTTCGTTCATTACGCGTCGGCACTAGGACATGGTTCTTTCCTCGTGTGGCCGTTGGTTATTTGCAATACCTTCGTGAGGATGGTATGTATTGTATCATGTTTGTGTGACTGCATCCGCTATGTGTGGTGTCGGGTACATTTCGCTGTGGTGTTAGCCGTGGATTGTGTGTGTTGGGTATGGTATTCTGTTCGACATGTGGGTGTCCGTGTCCTGGCGGCGTCTGTCGATGGTGTTGTGCATTCAGATGTGTAACATAGCTGTTATATTCCTGTACACAACGGATGCAAGGATGCATCAGCCGCTGCTATTGTTTCCCACGAGCTTGTTGTGGGTATGCCGCTGACATTGACTGCCTGTATGTTTTTGCTACGGTTTTAGCTGTTATCCCTTTGATATGTGCGATGGGGTATATCTGCGGATGTGGGTAACGGGTACGGGGTGTGAGTCTTGCATTTATACATACGGGATATGCTTGTGTGTGTGCTCCATCCCTGCCTGGGGGGCTTCAGGTTACCTGTCTGTTGTTCCGGGAATTTTGTTTTGTTGATGTCGTGTGCTGTCGATATCGCCTGCATGTGTGCTTCCTGCACGTATTCCTCCTTCACATGGGTTATATATCTGCGGATGTTCGTCCGTGCCTACTATCCATTGGCATTTTGTCGCTGATAGTTACGGTGAATGTGGTCCTATACTTGGGACGGCCTGTATGCTACCGGTAGCCTCCTATTCGTGTGCCGCTTGCTTACTTCACGGTCGTGTTACACAGCGGTATTTACGGGACCGTAAGTGTTCACGATCGGTGCCGGGATAGCACATTCGTATTTTCGCCGTACATGCCTGATGCTGTGTAATGTTGCCGACGGACCGTGTTGAGTGTACCTTATGGCCGCCATACATACGGTCATGGTTTGTACATGCGTCCTTTGCATCTCCTGTTGGCTATGGCCCTGTGGTACATTCTGGGACATTTCCGCTTTGCATCGTTTTACGTCGCCACGTGCATAGCCACTGAGGAGATGTCAGTACTAGTTTGTGGGTACTGCTGTACATACGCCTATGGTTCCTGTACTGTATGCCTACGCATGTTATTACACTCCGCCTGTGACATGTCATCTACATACACATTTTACAGTGGCACACACATTACACAAACACAGCGGAACACACGACAACCTCACCTCACACATACACATATTGCCGCCATGGCTCTCAACCTTCTATTTCCAAAGTGAGGAACACACACATTAGTAATGTGAAACAAATGGGCATAATGTGGAACACATAGTAATGGCATAGTGACAACTTCAGCTAAGTAGGTCATAGGTTGATTATAATATGCTGATTTACTTACAGGGGAGAACCTTTAATGACTTACTATGATTAAATTCTATTTTCCAGGATGTCATTTATATACATTCCTAACAATGGATGTTTGACAGACATTTTCAATGTGGAACTTTGAGGTACTGCGAGGAACATGAACTGTTTTACACCCCAAAGGAGGTACATTCCTCATAATGTCGTACACTTCACTGGTATGCTTGCCGCATTCGCACCGACGGTTGAACACAATACCTACGTTGGCCGCATCGCCGGCGGCGGCGTGTATCTCCGCACTCATATCCTATGGATATGACACGCACATATCCCGTTACTGTACCGTGGACTGGTGACCATCCCGACACGCGGATATGTATTGATGCAGGTTAACATTTCCATGGCTGGCGTTACCTGCTCTGCCCACCCTCCAGGATGATCGGATTGTCGGTCACTATGTTTACTATGTGGTGATTTCGCGTCTTACTTATCTGTGAACTTGCATCCCTGGGTTCCATATTACCCTGTTGTACTTTATATCTGTGTATGCGTACATATATTTCTACATGTGTACTGATATCTATTTCCGTATCTGTGTATGCACATGAGTACATATGTGGTCGACTTGCGGCGATAGTGGCAGCATACGGCTACGCCGTGTGCTGTAGAACCGGCGTGCGGTGAGGTGTTGGCGTTCCATGTTTTGCTGGCTATTGGGTGTGCAGTGTTTGGGCGGTGCCTTTGTTGGAGTCACACATACGTCCGCACATACGGTACACATTACGGGTGGACATGTTTGTGTGGCGTCCATTTTACTGTGTGTGCAGGTCAGGAGGTGTCAGTCCATGGGGCCTACACTGTCAAAGTATGTGCTATGCGTTCCCTCTTTGCCAGGGCGTAGGCATATTGGGTACGCCTCTGTCTACCTACTGGGGCTGGCTCAGTGTGTCCATGGTGCTGAACGCCCTGTGCCTGTGCTTGCCCTGGCAGTTGTGGCGGGCTTGGTGGCCCTCCGGCATTATGTCCCTGCAGCAGCTGTTTCCACAGAATCATATTGTGTAGCATACAACATACTATGAATATGTGGGCACTTGTGCCTGGAGAGTACTGCAAGGCTCCACCGGATGTATCCAAGCACCGGAACCGTGATTTCAACATCCCGAACACACGCTCTATGATTATTCTCGTTTGTGCGTGTGCCTCATTATGGCGTTCTTGCATGTGTGTGTGTGCATTTCTGATGGGTGTCATCAACCACGGCTCCAGTGCATAGCCAGCATCGGCCACAAGGTGAGCTTGTGTGATGACTCCACTGGCGAATACCTGATACAGCTGTGAGGCATGCCAGATATGGGAGTCGTGGTAGCTTCCAGGGCTGCCAGCACACACATCCATAATAATGCCCTGCGCATTGCACACGACCTGGCAATTGATGGAGGGGTATCCCTTGCGGTTTATGTAGCGTGTACCCTGCTCCCCGGGTGGTGACTTAATTTCTATGTGCGTACAGTCTATCGCACCCAGGACCTCCGGGTATTGTGCCACACGGTGGAAGCGGCGCATATTGCTAGCCAACTCCTCCTGAGATGTGGGGAAATTTATGTGCTCATGGGCATGTGGTAACATGGCATCCAGGAACTGGTGTAGTACCCTGGTTGCTGATGCCTGTGAGATGCCCATTATGTCCCTGGTGGGCCTTTGAAAGGTACCTGTAGCCAGTATTCGCAAGCTCACACATACCTTTGTGTCCACTGGGATGGGCTCCCCTCTGTTGTCTCTTGTTCTCAGGCGCGGCGGCACAGCTCCACTATTTGCTGTAACGTGTCCCTGTCCACCCTGTAGCTCTACTATCACGAGGTCTCGCAGCCCCTGGTAGGTCACCCTTGGTCTGAACACTCTCCTTCTCCTGTGAGGCCTCACGGTAGTTGTCGGCACCACCCTCCGCAACTCCGTCTGTCTCTGCCACATACCTATGCATCACGGCCACGGCGGCACCCAGCATATACATATTAAAAGTTCCTCGTCTGTTTACACCCTACGGTGCGGCGTTTGGGAAATCGCTGTGTGTTGTGTGCATTCACATTTAATACTGTTGTGCTGTATACCCGGTGATGTCATTGGGTGTGTCTGTGCAGCCGTATCCATGGATTATTTCCGTGGTTTTACGGTTGCAACTGCAACGGTACTGCCTGTAGTGTTACATTACAGTTGCCTGCATTGCCTTGGCCTTGCATCTTACATTACTGCATCCTGCAGGCACATGGCATATGATGCATTTTATCTGCAGCCGCAGTTATGCTACCTCTGTACTTGGCTGTGCTATTTCGGTTCTTTGCTCTTTGCATTTCTACTACATCCCCTACTATCTTTGCATTCATATGCCTCCCCTTTCCCGTTATGCAGGAGTCTGCATGCATAGTTATCAGCTGCCGGCGTTTGCCCTTCCTGCATTGATTGCTGTTGATTGCTCATTACGGCTCCATTTACACTGCTTCCGCATTTCCTCATATTCTCCGCATTACCTTCTTATATCCGTGGTTGTTGACGGTGAGGCCGTCACATGACTGGTTTAGGGAACGTAGTCATCCTCGTGCACATGCATCTGTACGCGCATTATGTACTCTCAGCGCATCTATTTCCTAACACGCCAGTCCTGATGCTGTGATGTGCATTGTACAGCCCAGATTTGCTGACCTCCAATATCCTTCCTCCTACAGTGGCACACCCCTCTGTGGTTGACATGTATCTCGTGTAGGCCACTCCTCGGTGTAGTACCGCTTACCGCTTGCTCCATCCTTACACCGCCGCTTTTGCGATTCACTATTATCTGCCTCATTTGCATGGAATTGACTACTAATACATGGTTACGGGCGAACACCGCCACCACTCCTTGACAACCATTGCGCTGGGGTTGAAGCTTTACATACATACTATGGTGTGTGGTGGCTGTGCAGCTGATGTGTGTTATACTGCTCTTTTAGGACATTGTCATATTATTTCACTGCTTTGCAACTTCTGTGCACATATCCCGGGGGTCTGCTGTTCTTTCTACGTACGTGCCATTTATGTCATTTTTTACATTTTGTGCATATTTTCTTTGGACATTCTCGGTGCCTTTCCACATTGGCATATTGCACCTATATGATACCTGACTTTGACAGCCTTCCGTTACTCCTCGTGTATGTTTGGGTAAATGTAAACCGTTTTTTTTGGTTTACATTGCCGTCTTACGCCACGCCCGCCACTTCGTGGATCGCTATTTGCCCTCATTTGCATGGTGCAATACCGCACACAGTGTGTTTTGCATACCTACGCCGGGGGCGGAGATGGTCCGGCGCACGCCGGTAGTGCACGTGGAATTCATTCATACCTGAATCGCTCAGCAGCCATATTTGGCATTATAACGCCGACGCTATGCTGGCGCCTGGCGCAAGGTTCATGAATCCGGGGGTTTGTTTTTATACCAAGATAATTGGATTTCAAGTAATATTAATGAATGATCTTGAAGCTTTTTATTTGTTGTTCTATTGTGGGGCACATGCTTTATAGAATTTGGTTTTGTTAAGAAGTAATTTGGTCTTTTATAGAGTTGTCTTATTGTTTTTTTTTTTTTTTGTTGTTCCTTGTAGTAAGTTGCTTGTTGATAAAATATCTTCTTAGGTGAGTTTATAGTGCAGTCCATTGTATGGCTAGTTGTATGTTATGATCATCTGTGATTTATGGAATTTAGTTAGCACATTATGAACCTTTAATTTGATTTCATTGTATTTTAGTAGATTGGAGTTTAGCATCCAAGTGATATGGGGTTTATAATTAGAAGTTTGTTTATATAAATAAATATGTAATTGGCTTTATGAATGATCTAATAAAAATCCAGAGTCTACAATGTAATCCATCACACCTCCCAAAAAAAGCATTAGAAATAAGAATAAATCTATCCTGGATCACGATTTGTAGCAATAAAAGTAAAAGTTAAATGCATTTAACAAGAGGTCAGTGTAGCAAATGATGTCAGTTAGTTGACATCTTTCCTTTCAGTCTAGAATGGTTTGGGTAGCACTTATAGTATTTATAAAGGAATTTGTAGTTCTGTCCTATTTTGGATTGATTACTGAATTCTAGTCACCTCACAAAATAAAATAATGATTATTACATTTAGGTAGTAAATTAAATATTTAAAATTAATATGAATTGAGCTGAACAAGGGGCAGATAGATCTAATTATTTATTTATTTTCACAAATAGTATAGCACATGTAACTTCTGGTCACTTTTATATTTGGTTAATAGTACTTATGAAAAATGGACTGAATTAAGATTGCTACTCCAACTTTAGAAATACTATTGCTTGTTGCAGCAACATATTTCTGTCAGCAGATTTAAAAAAGTAGATGTCAAATACATTTTCTTTTTTAAGATTCTGAAGAGCATCACCATTCCAGCAGTTTATTTTTAATTTCTTATAAGTCATCTAAGTCAATAAATTGTTTTTAGATTATTTAAGTTTAAAATCAGAAAATGTATGAGTACAACAGTCCCATTTTTAAGAAACAGTTTTCTTGTTATTGTAGAAGTAATATAGTATAATATAAACTGAAAAGGAGTCTGCTATTAGGAAAATATGTTAGTACTCTTAATGAATGAGATGTATTGAAGGAAGAACTCAAAACCATTCTCACCCATCCCATGGGCCTAACCCACTAAAACTAACTAGAAAAGACCAAACGGATCTTCAATTAAACCAAAATAACAATGTTCTACTGGATGTATTAACTACAATGACATAAAAGTATAAAAATCTTTATTACGCTAAAAGCATGAAAGTACATTCCGTTACAACTAAACAGATGGGCAGTCTTTCTACATAACCATAATAAAACTCTTTAACAGTGATACCCTTAAGTACAGTGGATAACAAATATTGGCAAAATATATGAAATAGTTAAAGGAAGTTAATCAAAATGTGTATTCAGAAATATGCATGTATGCATAAGTATATCAATAGGTTATACCCATGTATTTGTATACATCTATTGAGCTATCTCTACAGATACCTACAGATATATGCACATGACTGAGTAATATAGAAATATGTAGTTGGCAAAAGTTCTTGAGATGAAGATTTTTTGTGAATAAATGTAAATTATGTACTAAAAGTGTTATTTTGGTACTAGTTATGAAAGTTATATTTTGTATAAATAGTTATTTAAGAAACATAATAGGTACTGTGCACTTAGGTATAATCATATGCCTGTCAATAAGTCATTTATGTCCAAATGAACCCATCATTATTACTGACATGAACTGGATATTGTTCAAAGTTAGGAATGGACACTATCACTCTTGTGATATAGCTCAGTTTGGTCAATTTAACTCCATGAGAACACACCTCAAAGGCTTCTCTTTCATGCAGTTGTTGAGTCAACCTTATGTTAACCTTGTGAGATCAATGTTCACATGAACTTGCATCTCAAAATTAGCTTGGAAAGTGAAAGGGAACTCAAGTTTGCTATTTCTTCCAACATAGTATAACACCAACATCAATGACTGACAAAGGCTTCTTAATATCCCAAGTGAGCCCCCCAGTCCAAAAATGTAAATGAATACAAAACAGCAATTACCAAGGACAACATGTTTCAGTCTGCAGTCAAAAAGAAGCAAGCATGCAGAAAGATAATTTAACACATAATGTAAGTTCTAAACTTATATTTTTTAGGTAGCTCTAAAGTGAAGTAGTTGAAAAAATATTTGCTGCACTTCTTGTGCTGAGTTGATTGTGTATTGAACACATTTCTCTGTGAATGACAGCTGCACTGGGAAGATGATTTGAAATTTACTTTGTTCTGGATTCCATCCACAGTATGGCAAATTTTGTCACTGCTGTTTATAGGTTAGTGGCATATCCTGTGATATCCTTATTTTATTGTTGTTCCACTTAAGATCGTTTTATGTTTGGTCACTTGTAAGATTGTCCAAGTGTCTTGGTAGTTTAGCATTTAATAAAAACAATTCTCATTGTTAAGTCCAGCTGATGTTTCCTCACAGCATAATGTACTGATGCTATTTTCATGGTGTCCATGGATCTGTTGTTAAAAAGTATAAAAATCTCATATATGATTTTAATTAGATCAGGATGTAAAACTGATTTAGGAATGCCTTTACTTAGCAAGTTGGTGTGATTGCTATATGCATGTAGATCAAGAAGCTTTTTGTTGATGGAGGACAGACAATTCCTGTGAGTGCTTAGTTACTGTTGATTCCACTATAGTTATTTTATCTTCACAAACAATATTCTTGATTGAGATGAATCTATTCCTGCTGCAATTGTAGTGAGGGAATCATTTATGTTAGCTAATTGAGTTGAGATCAAATAGATTTCATTTAAATGGACTGAAGGGTATTTTTAAGTTCATCTATGCTGAAGTTTTGATCAAGCCTGAGTATGGGCAGTGAGTTTTTTTCTTGTCCTTAGATGAGGTTCTGCTTCTCTTTGTGGTGACTTTTTTTCAGGAGTCATGATCATTGAATATTTAAGCTCAGTTGTCTGAGCTTCCATGAGGCTGGGATCTTGAGCCATTTTGCAGCAGTTATTTGGGAATGGAAAATATGTTATAGTAGTTGATTTGCTGTTGTAGCAATTCTAAATTTGTATACAGATTTATAGAGCCATTGAGGTGTTAGTACTTAATTATATATTGCTGTCCTTATTAGTTGAGAATTAACTATTCAGTTACCCATGTAAATGAGTGAAGTATTCTGATCAGTAGCATTTGATTGCTATACATCATTGATTTAAATTAAAGAAAGCCTTGATTTCTGAATAAGATGTCACTAGACTCAGTTTTGTGAAAATGAGCTGCACAAAGATGCTATTTATACTCTATCAGCCATCTTGCCTTTTTTATATATGTATGGATTTTTAGTATGTCCAGGAGTGTCTATGTTAGTATTTGGTCATGTGGGTTTATCCACTAGTTTTAAAAACTGTTTTGAGAGAGGAATATGTCAACCTGGTTATGTGTTCCTGATAAAAGATCTAAGGCTGAAATCACCTACAATGATGATGTTTTGTTGGTTAGTTTTAAAGATACTTTCAATTACTATAGCCTGGAAGATTGCTTCAGAGAAAGGGACAATACATTTACATACTACAACAACTAGTATGGTGCATTTACTGATATGAGTGGAGATTAGTGGTCACTCAGGGCCTTTACTATCTTTTTACAGACTTTGCTTGTCACTGGGCTGGATGTATGTTTTGAGTGTTTGATGACAAGCAACAGAATTCCTCCTCCTGTTCTATGGTTATGGCTACTGTTTCAGAAAATGTTATCAGGCTGTATAAAGAAGGATGAAGGGCAGAATGATCATTTCAGGCAGGTTTCAGAAATAGCTAGTATATCTAGCTTATATTGGGTTATCCAGACTTTAATGTTGTAAGCCTTATTATTTATGTGTTGGGCATTCACATGGCAAGTTGGATTACTTTTTGTCTGCTGGAGTATTGCCTGGGAATAACGTTTCAGTTATTGGTTTGAAATGGTGGATAGAGTTGTTTGTCATTTGTGGCAGTGGGTGGTGGAGTGTGTTGGAACGTATAACGGTTTTTGATATGAGAATACAGAAGGTGAGTGTTATTACAGTAATCCTAGGATGATTATTACTTACTTGGATTTAAGTTCAATGTCTCAGGCTATATTGTCTTTAATTAGGTAGATAGATAATAGTAGGTGAAGTCATTCTAACTGTTTTGGATAAGAGGTGTGCTAGCAAGAAAGGAGTTTGTACCTTAAGATTAGCTGTTAAGGCAAAAGGGCTAGTTCACTCCAGAATATGTAGACAGATAGTTTGCCCAAGGAGATAGGAAGCTGTTGAGAAATTGGAGTAGAATAGGTGTATTTCTGTGCTGGCTTTAAATGCAAAATGAATATAGAGAAGATCTAAAAATAAAGTTATGGATGCTAGACGTTTGGAGAATGTGAAGCAAAATATAATCCTATTGGGAGGGAGAGATGGTAGAAGAGTGGGCTGGATTTTTGGCTTGGGTCATTGTTACTGAAATAAGTTGTACTGCATATGGGTGGGGTAAGCAATTTGATTTGCCATGGGACGAGCTCTGGTTAGTGGGAGGGGTGTTTTGAAATCAAGTAAATGGAAGGGGGTATGGATTATTTAACTGTAAAAGAAATGCTACTGAGAGTTGGTGCAGTGGGGATAGGGTAAAAGAGGGAAGCACGTCAAGTTGAAGAAGTGGTAGCTAGAATATGGCATCGACCTCAAAAGACCTTGTAACTCTTACCCTCCTTCTTCAGTTAGAAGTAAAAACTGAAAATCTCTGAAAAAAGTAGAGCAACAAGAAGAATGGAAGCAGAAAGTGAATAGAACATGATCAGATGACAAAACCAAATAAATAAGACATGGATAAGTGAGAAGGGAAATCAGCAAGCAGAAAGAGAGTCACAACTCACACAAGCACTAAACCAGAGGATTAGGGGGAAAAGACCCACAGAATAGGAACATGAACCAACAAGAAATGATGGAAGACATGCAAAATAAAATGGATGACATGTAGAAGGAGGTCATGTAACTGACAGAATCACTGACAGAATACATAACAAATCAGATAAGAGGCTTGAAGTTATGGAGTCAGCCCTTTCAGAATAATTAAATGGCACTGAGGCCATACAGAAGATGATAAAATATCACCAAGTGTGAATAGTGGACCTGGAAGCCATGCGATAGGATATACAAGAACCATTAATGAAGCTTGAAGCCAAGGAAAAGAGAGGAAAAACCTAAGGATGATGGATGCACCAGATGGAGACTGAAGAGAATATGTAGCAGAAGTACTGAGCAAATGGACAAACATACCAAAAAGAGGGAGCTGAGCAGGTCAGTCCAACTGGATCAGTCTGCATTCCCCAGAAATAATCTCTGATTAAATGCTTTGTTTTGGGGGATGTGTTATGCAGTAAGTTGCAGTTTCCTAAATTTGACCAGTTTAAGCAGCTGCATGCCTTTAGTTGTCAGCAATATATATCTTCTACGTAGAAGACACTGAGTTCTCTTGCACTTATTTAGTGGCTTGGGGACGTATCTCCAAGCAGACTATTTGTATCGACTGTTATTCATAAGCTTATGAGAACAGCTTAATCAAAAGAAATATTTTTTTAAGTTAAAGAAGGTAATGAGAAAAGTAGAACATATAAAAGCAGCATTTAAAGAGTTTGAAAATAAGTTAGCAGGGGTAACCTAATGGTGTTATAAAATACGAGTTCAAAAATTAATTTAATCTCTGGTTCATCATCAAATAGGACTGTAGCTTAAATTTTAAAGTGGAGCATTGTATCCTTTGGCAAAGCTATGCAGCATTGCTCCTATTACACAGGTGACACCACCATAAAAAAATGATTTGGTCATTCAGGACCTGGCAATGTAATTGACAATGAAATATCACTGACCAACAAGTAGCCACTGCTGTTAGGAATTACCTTTATATAACCAGACAAATCATGTGGGGCATATCTTTCAGCTAAAAAGAAGTTATCACCCCCACTATTCCTTCCTTATCAGACCAATAATAGTATATAAAGACTCATTTGGTACATACATATCTATGCATATGACCCAACAGTATTTCCTTACTAAAAATCAATGACATGTCCTCCTTGAGTTACTCTGACTGCCTTAAAGTGATGTCACCTTTTCTGTTTCATACTAACTACTGAGATGAGATATCTGACTTGCCTACAGAGCCTCAAAATATCATGTCCTATATAACCTGCTAGAACAAAAATAATACTACTTTAAAGACCCACTTAGGAGACTTAAACTTCTGCCAAACCATAAATTGCACCTATTGGCAAAAAATATGTCTTTTGGGGAAAATGCAACTTTTATGGAATAGACTTCCCTTAGATATGAAATAGAGCAGTTCCATTACCCTTCTCAAGTGTTTTCTGAATGGCTGGATGGGCAATTTTAAAAACATATTTGTATTCCCCTCTAGCCCTTATGGAAAGAGAATGGAAATTAGGTTTGAATCTGGTATTAACTCATGTCTTGGTAAATTGGTGGGATCATTGGGTAGGCTGAAAATAGGCCACTGACTCAACAGACTAGTATGAACCTATGAGTCTATCAATTATAAGAGATTGTTAGATTGTGATGGCTTTAGCTTATAAGATAATAAGATTGTTTAATTGTACAAGAGTAATTAGTAATAGATGAACAATTTGCTGAATCTAGTATATTTAATAAAGTGGGAAAAGACATTTTTTTATAAAGAAAAGGGAAAATGTAAACACATTTTGAAAGATGAAAATACAAAGGAAGTCAGTATAAGAAAAGAGGAATATACAAGGATGAATGCTGCAATAGCTGTTGATACTTTTCTGTAAATGCCATGTTGTTTGAACCCCCCCCCCCAAAAAAAAACATACTCAGCAAATGAGCATTTTACATGCAACTCTAAATATGTGGTATATGTGGCTAAGTGTGCTATATGGAGAGCCTTCTGTATTGGAAATATTTGCTGCATTTTGTTAAGTGTACATTTGGTTGACAAATGCTTTCTGGTGGTGTCAAATGTGTTGATAGCCAAATAGCCAAAATATAGATAATATGCTTCATTGAGAGAGGTGAGTGGAGTTTGAAAAGGTGAGAGTGCCTGTGAGTGCATATGAGAGTTAGGGTTAGGGTTAGAGATAGCTTTTGTATGTATGTGTGAGTTTATATATTTTAGGGTTAGGGTCATTGTTATGTCAGCAGACAGATGCAGTGTTGTTAGTGAGTGCTTGTGAATGTTTGTGAATGTTTTTGTGTCTGAGTGTGTCTTGTGTAGTGGCAGTGTTACGGGAAGGTTTTTGTAAAGTTATGTGTATGGTTGCAGTTATGGAAGATGCAGGGTTAGGGTTAGAGCCAGTTACTAAAGTAATAGCAGAGGGTAATGGGTGGCATGGTTTGGACTCAGTGGCTTTCTAATAGAGATTAATACCTCTAACTACAAATGCTGTGTAATCCCATTTGAAAGGACTAAAACTGTGAGCTGTATCATCTGTTTCCTGTAGTACAGGGTTCAATACACTAACCATAACCCTGCATCTCCCCCAACCTTAACCCTACACCTTACCCTAAAGTAAAACTTCACATCACATTGCCATTATTCAAACAAAGTTGAAGCTTGTGTTAAGGGATTGGTTTTAGCATGTACATCAGAAAAGGAGGTAGTTTTTCTTTCTTGAAATTTGCAGGTTTGATATTACAACTAATTATAATGCTTTTTTAAGTTTTTATTTTATGTTTTAGGTTAACTCATTACAGCCGAGTGATGTATCCAGGCATTTCTGCAGTTACCTCCTACTGCTCCTCTAGGCGTCAAATATTGCCTGTTCATATTTGCATTAATAATTCCAAATCCATGCTACATACAAGGTATCGGAATGTTTTATCTTGAAGCATACATGATGGCAAACACAATTGTATTGATATTTGAACTATGTCAATGACTATTTGTTAGAATTGTAAGGTGATAACTTCATTTTTTAAAGGCTGAAGCCACGCCCACTGGGAGTTAAAGGTACACCATCAAAAGAGCTCTACTGGAGGGAATGAGAACCTGACAGTGTTTGGAAAGGAGGTGGAGAAAACAAATTAAAATTTAAGGAACAACCTTGTAAATTTCAAGCATTTTTAAAAGTATGGCTGTAAATCAATAATATGAATTTGTGTCATGTGTTTTTGGTCATGTTATTTTAACAAAGCATTTAAGTAATTATTTGTTAGTATGATAGTGTATGGTGAGGTTGTTTTCATACAACAGCTTTTACCAAACAAAATCTATGAGAAAAATGCAGGTAGATATTAGTGGGGTGGATATTTATTATCATCAGCCTTCATTTATCCGTTGTGTCACATTGAACATGTCACTTAAGTAGACAGTGATCCAGGGTGATTGGGAAAGTGAACTAGACTTGTCCAACATTTCTTGTAACTTCCTATGAACCTAAGACTGCTGCCCAGTCCTCACATGCAGAATTAGTTTGAATGGTGACCCTGCAGAACACTGGATTCTGTCCTTTTCATTTAAAGGATCATTTCAACAACTAGGGTTTGTATGATTGCAACTTCAACAGTCTGTCTGTTGCACTTTAGCTGAAGTTAGTGATTTATGATTTCAGAATCCAGGCATACTCAACTGAGATGAGATACAGAAGAAATAAACTAGGTATCCTGCAGATGCACAAGCCCAATTGTTGACTAAGTAAGAAAGGGAAGCCTCGTTACTGTATCTGTTCAGGAATGGAGAGAAACAGAGAGAGAGAAGCTACCGAGTAGCTTTCCCGATTTATTCCCAGTGCAGCCCCTGGGAAATCAAATCTCCTGCCCCAGCTTTGTCCTATACAGTAGGCCAGTACTGCAGGATTAAAAGTAGGGAAGGGAGAAATTGGGAAGAAGTATAGGTAGACATTTAGATTAACTTTTGCACAAACAGCCCTTATAACAATTTTATGGGACAGTACTAGACTTTCAGGACAGAAACAAAGGATAGCAGAGGTAGCAGCTGAAAGAAGGAGTTACCTGAATCTTAATAGGTCTACTTACAGAAAAACAAACCAGAGGGATAGCTATACAGCATCTATGGCTTATATTTCCACACATACCAGAGACCGTAAAGAAAATGAGAGGCAGGGGTTCATTTATTACCAGCATCTAATACTCAGTTTAAAAACCTTGACAAATCAAAATGTATACCTCAGTAAAAATGCTTCTATCATAGCCAATATTTCTACTACAAAAATTGTTTCTTTCATAGTCTGTGTGAATAGCACATCATCTGACCAAACTGCTACAGTTAGCCTTCTACCCTTTATTAACGATAATTTAATGAAGTAGCCACTTAATATTACTCAGATGTACAAATGAACATGAGGTCAATAAATGCTGTTTAAAATTGCACTACCTCTCTGACTTACTTTAAGTAATGTTGTATGTAATTCTCAGTAGCTAAGGAGAGAACGATCAGCTATCTCAACAAAGGCTATTGCAGCCACTGATAGAGGAAATGATTCCACACAATGTTGCAATGCCAACCTAAGATACTTTGTTAGAAAACCTGATAACTCTTTTCACTGCTTCAGATCTTTGTTGGAACTGTAGGTTCATTTATTGAAGGCACAAACAGCATTAAGCAATATCAATATGATCTGGCATTCACTAGCAATGTTATAAGCAAAACCTCTAAAGCTATGTTAGGACTTAAAGTAAATTTGAACAATGACCTATACCAGCTTAAACTTAGTTGTGTAATATTTCATCCTTAGAATCCACCATACCTCTCAACCTGGAAACATTAAAAATCTGGACAAGGCCCATGAAAAATTTGTATAAATCTGTGTGCTGATTAACATAAAATTTGCATACATCATTATGTAACCCCACCCACTCCAATGGAATTGTGGGATTCCAGCTTTCCAATGAAAACTGAAGAACAGACAATCAAAATATGGCATGAGAGTCCCCCTGCAGCCATTCCAATGTCCTATTACATGGCTATTTTGTCACCTTTACCATAAACACTAATGTGCATACTGCTTTACTTCTACAATCATTATTTGGATTTTATATTTACATTTTATAGCACAATACACAAACACTAATAGACATCTGCTAAACAAAATAATACTGCCTCACAATGAAAACAGACTTAGCATTAAATCTTCTCTGCCTTTAAAACTAACATTTATTGAAACAGCATTGAAACCCACACCACATCCAAAGAATATGCATCTGGTGGCCAGTGGTGGATAAAGATTACCGTTGGACTGTTTTCAGATCATAGGCTCCTTGCATACAAAACAAGAAACATAAATGTGTTCTTTGATACACCTTCATGACTTTATTAAATTATATTCCATGTATAATACAGCACACTTGGTAGACTTAGAGCACATTTTAAATTTATTGCTTGAACATTTTTCCAGTAGGCAATGAAACAAAATGCATGAACCAATAATGACAAAATGGCCCGATTCAGAACATTTCCATCGTAAAAGTCTACTTACACACACACACACTTGTGTGTATGTATGTATGTATGTATATATATATATATATATATATGGGATCGGTACTGACCCCTGAAGGAACTTTTCACCGAAGCACAAAGAGCCAAGCATATTTCCGCGAAAGTGCTTTTTACCGAAAAAGCACTTTCACGGAAGTATGCCTGCAGCTAGAGGGAGTCATAGGGGGAATGACTGTTGTGGAAATCATACTACAGTACGGATAAGGGAATCACAGAGTGAGAATATTAAAGTGGGGGTGGGGGGGGCACAGCCCCCCACATGGGGAGTGTAGGGGGGCTTGACCACCTGCATAAAAGTAGATTTATTATTATTGTTTTTTTAACGCACTTTAACAAAAGAGCTTTTTCGGGTGAAAGTGCTTTCGTTAACGTGTCTTCAGTGATTGTGGATTCGGACTACTGAACTTTCATTCAATAGTTCTAGATCCATATATATATATATATATATATATATATATATATATATATATATATATATGTAGGAATGACAGTAGTGTATAAAAATAGAATGACAGTAGTGTAAGCCATGGGCATCTTTCACAGCTTCTCAAACTTATGACAGTAGTGTATAAAAATAGAATGACAGTAGTGTAAGCCATGGGCATCTTGCACAGCTTCTCAAACTTATTTTCAATTTCAGTTTTTTGCTTGACTTACTCTGATTTGTGTTATCAGACCAACTCAATAGCTGTAAATGCACAACAAAATAAACTGGGCAAACTGCATGTTTTGATACTTCCAATTTTTACTCCAAGACCAAGTACTGATAGACCCTCTCCTACATTAATCCAAAAGCATCAAAACTATCATTGTAATCCAGGTGCCATTAATTGGCCACTCTTGTTTCTGTACTGTCTCCAGTGGAAAAATATTTTATCATGAATGCTGGAAAATGTACTGTACTTGTTTAAAAATATTTTTCTTATAATGCAGCACAGAACATAATAGTTCTGATTTTCTGTTCCTGAATTTGGGTTAATGATATTTTTGCTCTGTCCACTGAGGCACAAATGCCCTTGTGCATGACATAGGTTCATAGGTAGGTACTAGGCTATCAGCCCTGGGGCCTATATAAGCCTAGCCAAAAAGATTCCCTGGCTTTCGCCACCCAAGAAAATTATTTTCCTGTGCCCCTGTCAAGCAGTGCCACAGAAGTGATCCCCGGGGTGAATTTTCTATTTCCTATACAGTCGTCAATATTCTTCTTAAAGAGGGCCAATGAGGAGGTTTTCTTGACATTAATGAGTAATTTGTTCTGGAGTTTGGGAAGATGAGGTGGGCCAAGTAGAAGGATTTCCTGACTACTGTGGGGATGTGGTTATCAAAGGAGAGACTACTGTCCACCTGTGTCCCAAGGTCTCTTATCACACTTTCAGTGTTTAATGAGCTACTGCCTATGTGGTAGTTCATGGGTACTGAGTTTTTCCCAAAGGGGTTGACAATCACTTCTTGGCATTGCGCCTGAGGCCATGACTTTGACACCAATCATCTGTCTCTCTGAGGCCTTTTTGTAGAATGTCTACACGATTAGGTGATTCTATTATGGCTCCCAGTTTGCAGTCATCTGCAAACTTTGTTAGCCAAAGACCTTCTGCTGTGTTGGCCTGCACTTCAGAGAAGTAGATGCTGAACAGGAGAGGACCCAGGACTGAACCCGGTGCTACTCCACTTGTCACTGGTCTGAAGTTGGACTTGGAGTCGGCTACTTTTACTGTGTGGGTTCTGTCAGTGAGCCAGTTGGCCACCCATCTTGTGACATAGGGATTTATGCCCAGTTTAGTGAGTTTATCTATAATTCCAGAGTGGGGGATGGTATTGAAAGCCTTGGCGAGGTCAAGATAGGCTGTGTGCACTACCTTGCCCTCATCTACGGCTCTAGTGACTGCTTCAAAGAAGTCAATCAGGTTTAGTAGCCATGATATACCTTTTACAAACCCAAACTGAGTGGGGTCCAGGGTTTGGAGGTTACCTATGTCTTTGTTTCTAAGCTCCAAGATGATACGTTCCATGGACTTGCAGACCAGGATTGTCAGGCTAAAATTGCGGTAGTTTCCAGGGTCTGTGGTGGCACCACCTTTATGGAGTGGGATAACCGTTACTGTGTGCCATTCAGTAGGCACATAACCTGAAGTGAGGCTATGATTGAACATGGCACTTAGGTGGGGTGCCAGTTCATTCTGTAACTTGTGCAGTATGCAGCTTGGGATGTTGTCTGTTCCTATGGATGCTGTGTTCTTGGCTTTGGAGAGTGCGGTCTTTACTTGGTCATCCGTGATTACAGGGGCTTTGCATTCTTCTGGTATTAAGATGGGCCCTTTGGAGGGTGAAAGGGGGGTAAAGTTAGCACTGAACATGTCTGCCAGGATGTTAGCAATATCAGTTGGTTCTGTATATTTAGTGCCATTGTGCTGTAGCTCAGAGCAGATCTGAGTGTTGCCATTGAGATATAGCTGTGGAATGCTTTGTGGTTTTCTTTGGAATCAGTGGCGATTTTATTTTCATAACTGGCTCTGGAAGATTCTATGAGGGATCTCACTTTTTTTGTATCTGTAGCTACACCCTTGATTTGTTACACCCACCCCCTTTAAAAGTGCAACAACACAGTACAGTATCAGAAATGCTTCTATATACTGTGGGAGTAATGGAAATGTTCTGTGCAGGAACAGTGTAGCCACTCCTGCACGGAAAATGGCCACCTCGCGATCCAGCCACAAACACACACCCTCGCTTAGCTGTGCTTAGCTAAGCAAAAACCCATCCAACAGAACTTCAATGTGTTTACAGAAAGCACGACACACCCCCTTTTCATGTTAGTTGCTCCTCCTGTCTACACGGTGGTGCTACAGCACCTACACGGTTAGGTACAGTGTGACACTTAGAAGAAATTTGTGATTCAGTATAAGTCCCCTCGGCTACACTACTCCTGCACAGAAAATTTCCATTAATGAATTTCAGGGACAGTTCTTTACTGGTTTTATAGTGTGTTGTCATGTTTAGTTTGTTAAAAATGAAAGCAAGAACCTTTCAACAAAGAAGGAGGTTTTGATGTGCACGAACGGCCCTACACTGTGCTAATCAGCTAATTTGCTGGTAAAAAACATGCAAATGAGCTGATTGAGCAGTACTGCAAGGAGGCTGGTCTCCATGCAGGAACAGTGGTATTTGCAGAAATATATTCAGTTACTAACCAAATACATTTCTGCAAATAAACAAACGGAGCCCTGACAGTGCCCAAAAAAGCATGTATTAAATACATTGGGCTCACCAAAAGCCCAATATGTTAAAAAGTAAAGTTTTTTTTTTGTTGGCCAATCTTGGCCATTTAAGTATGGGGAAGTAGCGCACAAATGGATGATGGGGAAAATAAAAAAAAAAGGGAAAAGACAAGTGTAGGGGAAATCTGCATTTTGCCATGATAGTCAATAGCATGCAGAAGGTAAACAATGGCAGGAAACAGTGGTTGCTAAGGGGAAGGGTTGTGTGTAGTGCAGTAACTGGGGAATAAGGCAGAGGGGTATGTTAATGAGGTGACATACTGAATCACAAATTTCTTCTAAGTGTCACACTGCACCTAACCGTGTAGGTGCTGTAACACCACCGTGTAGACAGGAGGAGCAACTAACATGAAAAGGGTGTGTGTCATGGTTGCTGTAAGCACATTGGAGCTCTGTTGGCTGGGTTTGTGCTAAACTAAGCACAGCTAAGTGAGGGGGTGTGTCTGAGGCTGTATACTCTTATTTCATGAATTGAGGACCATATTCTTGGTCAGGGGTGGGCCATTTCTTGCTGTTTACCCTAGCTAAACGGGTCTGGGTGACGGTCTGGGGATTAAACAGGAAGGACATAAAAAAGTAAAAGGAAATAACAGAACAAGGAAAATGCCGTACAAACAGCAATATGGGATACTGCAACACACAATGGGCCATAGAAAGCACTCATTAATGCAGCCAGTAGGTGGCTGCATAGCTGAAAATGGGAGGAGATAAAAAATAAAATTAAAGGGCAGCAGCACAATAAAGGAGAAATATGAAGTAGAAGCCAATAATATGGGGCCCTTGCAACTTACAATGGGCAGGCAAAGCACATAATAATACAGCTGGCAGGTAGCTGCATAGCTGAAAATGGGAGGAGATGTAAGTAAAAAATAATTAAAAAAAGGCAACAGCAGAATAACGGAGAAAGAAGTAGAAATCACTAATATGGGATTCTTGCAACTCACAATGGGCCAGGTAAAGCACACAGTAATACAGTTGGTAGGTGGTTGCATAGCTGAAAGTGGGAGGAGATGTAAGTAAAAAATAATTAAAAAAAGGCAACAGCAGAATAAAGGCAATCATGCACAAATTACTAGTAATGCCTCTAACACTCACAGTGACCAAATCAAAGCCATGAGTAGGTGGCAGCTGGAATGTATCATAGTGAGACAATCATGCCATGCAGGCAGCATCTGTAGCACCACAGTATAAAGTATGGAAACACCTTACAGTCTGGTTTGTCCCACAAACTCCACACCATTGGAGTGTACATGCAGGGGAATTTTAAATGGAAAAATGTTAGGGGCTGCCATTGCTTTGATCCATCAGTATGTACCAGAGGCTGAGGGCAGAGAGGAGGATAATGCTGACAACTGTCCCAGACTCAGGAACAGGAGAACAGTGTTCAGACACAGGGCAAGCTACCACGGGCTACATCACATGGAGATATAGCGCTACATGGTGGACAGGGACATACTTCAGCAAATTGTTGAGCTATACCGGCCTCGCCTTACATCCAGAATGAACAGAGGGGAACCCATCCCAGTGGATACTAAGGTATGTGTAGCCTTAAGAATACAAGCTACAGGTACTTTCCAAAGACCTACTGGGGATATCATGGGGGTGTCACAGGCATCTTTATCTGGAGTACTCAATCAGTTCCTGGATGCCATACTACCAAATACCTGTGACCACATATACTTCCCCAACACCCGTGAGGAACTGACCAGCAATATGCTATTCTCCCACCATGTAGCTGAATACCTAGAGGTACGGGGTGCCATAGACTGCACACACATCCACATCAAAGCACCATCCTGTGAGCAGGGTAGGGTCTACATAAACAGCAAAGGCTTCCCCTCCATCAACTGCCAAGTTGTGTGCAATGCCCAGGGCATTATCATGAATGTGTGTGCTGGCAGACTTGGAAACTATCATGACTCCCACATATGACATTCCTCACAGCTGTATCAGGGATTTGCCAGGGGGGACATCCCGTATGGCCATCTGGTGGGGGATGCTGTCTTTGCACTAGAGCCATGTATGATGACACCCATCAGAATTGCACACACATACACCCATGCAAGAATGCCATAATGAGGCATACACACAAACCAGAATCATTATAGAGTGTGTGTTTGGGATGCTCAAGTCATGGTTCCACCACCTGGACATATCTGGTGGAGCCTTACAGTACTCTCCATTCACATGTGCACACATTTTCATAGCATGTGCCATGCTACACAATATGATCTTGTGGAAACAGCTGCAGCAGGAACAGGATGGAGAAGGGACACACAAGCCCCCCACCATTGCTAAGGTCCCCACAGGCACAAAGCGACTTGGATGAGGAACCCCCCTGAGCCAGCCCCTGTAGGCAGACAGAGGCATTCCCAGTATGACCTGACCTTGGCAAAGAGGCAATGCATAGCACACACACTGACACTGTAGGCATCCAGGGACTGACACCTCTCTCTACTCGCACACACAGTAAAAAGGGATAACACACACATCACACTACCTGTAACTTACCATGTATAGGCAGTGTACTGTGTGTATCCAACATAGGTAGACCTCAAGCTCTGTACACACAACTGCCACAGGCACAAAGTAAGTCAGTTGCCTTAACAGTAAATTAATATATCAGTATGTTCTGCTAGCATATGTATGGTATTGTTGCATGTATGCAAGGGAATGGGGTGGACTACTGGGATAGCAGCAGACAACTGACAGCTATGTGGTACACCAGGAAATGTCTGCCTGATACTGGCCTCCCAACACTATGCAGTAGTACCTGAGGTGGCAAATCCCACTGCAGTAAATGTGTGGGGCCAACTAACTAGGGGGTTTTAGCTCACAGTCATGGATGTTAGTGTGGGGTCCCATACCCACCCCTCAGAACCACACAGCAAGTCATCTGTAGAAAACCAGAGAGAAATGTCTGGAAAAGCTCCACAAATGGCAGCAATGTTGAATTATCCCTCCCCATACAGACCCACACAGTCATAGCACAGCAGGTCTCACAGTTGCAATAAGGATCTGAAGGGTAACAAGTCTGACATGAAAATGTATACCATTACAATCTCACCTGTGCTTCTTACTGATATGCCAGTAGTCCCTAATACAGGGCACAATAGTATAGTAATTGGAATCAAAATGTAAAGCAAATATCAGCACAGTCTCTGCAAATGTCTACAGTTGACAGGTGTGCCCCCCCATATACCCACAGAAATGCAGTAACATGTATGTTTGCAGGGATATAGCAGCCTAACACAGATTGGTAGGGCTGTCCCAATGCACATGAAAACATGTTGCATGTGCTCAGTATGCAGGGGTCAATGAGTTATGTCCATTTGTGGTCAATACTGTCAGGATCTGTCCAGCATGTTCTCCTGGCTGTCATCTTGTACTGTCCTAGGTACAGGCTGTCTGTCACAGGGCCATGTGCAGATAACTGCAGTGCCAATAATTATGCATGTCAGCGACACCTATTTCTCTGCCACTAACATACCTGAAAGTCACAGTACTATGTGGAATATACTACAAATATTATTGGCTTCTTGAGGGCTGTGTAGCCGAGGTGCTAGGGCTTTTGTGAATAATCATGCTTCCTGGTACTGTTGCCAGTGGTCATTGTCAATATGGCTTTTGTCCTTGTTTATTGTCTGCTTTTGAATATAATGGACATGCCTGCACACAGTACAATGCAGTCTGTACCCACACCCATCACACCAAACCTCTGGCAAGAACATGTCTGAACAAGGGCAAATGTAAACGTGAAGCAAAGGCACAGTGATAGGAATGTGTGGTAAATACTGCCCTGAAATACTGAGAAAGTTTGTAGGGTGAGGGGTTTGCAGTAACAGGAATTGTCTGAAGGTTATGTAGGCTGACTCAGTAATGTCTGTCAATATTTTGTAACTTCACTCTTCAATTATACTGAAATAACTTGCCATAAAAACATGTTTATGCAGACTGGATAAAACCTTTAGCCAAACACCCAGACAATCTGCCAAAAAATGTACAGCAGACAGGTATGGCCACAGCAGGATATCACATCTCAGGTTACACAGATACCACAGAAGCAGAAGATCCCCAGCCAGTATATCAACAAGTTGCTCGACTATCACTCAACTGGCTGTAGCCACACGTCCCAACTGGCCTTGTTAGGCAAGAATGTACATTTCTGCCATTATAATATCAGTCAGCTAGGTGCTCTGCATGACATGTATGGGAAGTGTATTCCAGGGCATGTGCAGTCTCTTGGTGAGGGACTTGTCCCACCAGCATATTCTGCCGATTATGGTAATGAGGTAAAGTCTCTGCAATGCGTGGTGTGGAGGGATTGGGTTGTCTTCATATGTAGCATTTCTAAAAGAGTTGGGTCAAACATGGCTTTGTAAATCAAGCACAGATAACCTCTAATTAGCTGATATGACATAGAGAATAGATTGAGTCTTCTGAGTCTGTCTGTGTAGGACGTGTGTTTAATGAATAGGATCCTCTTTGTGAGGTACTTCTGTGGCCTCCCCAGCTGTTGCAGGTGTCTAGTGAGGTACATGCCAAATGGGCCATAATACTTGATGAGTGGTCTAATGAGGGAAGAGTAGAGAGAGATGATTATCTCTGTCTTCCTCGATGCAAAACCCTTGGTAATGTGATGTGCCACATAGAAGGAATTCCTGACCACAGTGGCAATGTGGTGTTTGAATGAGAAGTTGTCAACCTGTATACCCACATGTCTTATAATGCTTACAGTGTTCATTGGACTCCCATCCATGTGGTACTTACAGGGAACTGAGTGTTTTATCAAAGGACTGATGATGCATTTTGTGGTGTTCAGCTTCTGGCCATGGTTTCCACACCACTCATTGGCTCAGTGAGGCTTTTCTATAGGATGTCTGCATAACTTGTGGCATTAATGAAGGCTCCCAGGTTACAGTGAACTTGGTCATCCAGAGTTCCTCTGTGTTGGGCTGGACTCCTGAGAAGTTGATGCTGGACAGGAGACTACCCAGTACTGATCCCTGTGGGACTTCACTTGTGACTGCTTTCCGGTCTGACTTGGTGTTTGCCACTGTCACACTGTGTGTTCTGTGAACCAACTTGCAATCTACCTGCTGATATAGGGGTTGATACCTAGTTTGGTGGGTTTATTAATAATTCAAGTCAAAGTCAAAGAAAACGTTATCATTCAGAACTACACAGCAGTGTAGCCAAACAAAATTGCAATGCTTCATTCTCAATGCAGGAAACAGTTGCACATATAGACTGAGAAAAATTAATAAAATATCACAGTAGAATTTTGAAAGGAGCAATTTGTTCATAGGTTCATAGGTTCATAGGTTCATAGGTTTATACTAGGCTATCTGCCCTGGGGAATTTACAAGCCTAGCCAGAGTGTGTTTGTCTTTCACCACCCTTTTAGATTGGTTTACTGTGCCTCTGTAGAGTAGGTCACAGAAGATAGCCCTTTTAAGGTTAGTTTACTGTGCCCCTGTCTAGTAGGGACACAGAAGAGATCCCAGGGGTGAACTTACGATCTCCCATCTACTCATCAAGATTTCTCTTGAAGAGGGTCAGTGAGGGGCTCTGCCTAACATGGACTGGGATTCTGTTCCAGAGTGAGGGCATCCTCTGGGATATGAATCTGTCTCTCCAGCATGTCCTATTTATTTCTGTGCCGAGGTTTAAATCCCTGGAGCATGTGGCTCTAAGGGATTTGGATTTCCTGAGGTGGAGCATGTCCAATAATTTTGGGTTGGACATAGCTTTATACGTCAGGCATAGATCATCTCAGAGTAGGAGGTAAGCAACTAAGTAGAGCTGGAGTTTTTTTAGCCAAGCTGCATAGGGCATCTGTTTGAGTCTCTTGATCCTCTTGGTGAGGTACTTCTTGGACCTCTCCAGTTGCTGCAGGTGACGGGTAAGGTACATCCCAAATGGGGCAATGCATTCAGTTATGGGCCTGATGAGTGATGAGTAGAGGGGCACAATGGCCTCTCTTGTTCTAGATGTGAACCCTTTTGTGATAAGGTGAGCTATATAGAAGGTCTTTCTAACCACTCTGGCAATGTGATTGTCAAAAGAGAGGTTTCTATCTACTTGGGTCCCCAAATCCCTAATTACTTCTTCCATACTTAATGGATTACCACCTATGTGGTAATTTGTGGGCACTTTGTTTTTCCCAAAGGGGATGACTATGCACTTTTTGGCATTTAGCTTAAGGCCATGGCTCTGGCACCAGTTATCCATCTCTGTGAGACCCTTTTGGAGGATGCTTGTGTCAGCTGTAGTCTTGATTATGGTGCCCAGCTTGCAGACATCTGCGAACTTGGTCAGCCATAGTCCTCCCGTATTAGCCTGTACCTCAGAGAAGTATATACCGAACAAGAGAGGTCCCAGGACTGAGCCTTGTGGGATGCCACTTGTAACTGGTAAGAGTCTGACATGGCACCTGCAATACTGACCATGTGGGTTCTATCCCTGAGCCAGTTTGCAACCCATCTTGTGACATAGGGGTTGATATTTAAGCTGGTGAACTTATTTATGATGCCCGAGTGGGGTATTGTGTCAAAGGCTTTTGCGAGGTCCAGGTCGGCCGTGTCAACTACCTTCCCTTCATCTATGGCCTTGGTAACTGTTTCAAAGAAGTCAACCAGGTTCAAGAGGCAGGATCTGCCCTTAACAAAGCCGAATTGAGTGGGATCCAGTGTCTGGAGGTTACCAATGTCCTTGTTTATGAGTTCCATGATGATACGCTCCATAGCTTTGCAGACCAGACTAGTCAGGCTTATAGAGCGATAGTTTCCTGGGTCCCTTGTGGCACCACCTTTGTGGAGTGGGACCACTGTTGGTGTATGCCATTCCTTGGGTACATATCCTGTAGCAAGGCTGAGATTGAACAGTGACTCTACGTGAGGGTTTAGTTCTTCTTGGAGCTCGTGTAAGACACAGCCCGGGACACAGTCTGGTCCCATTGATGCTGTGTTTTTAGCTTTGGAAAGGGCAGCTCTCACCTGTGCATTTGTGATGTCAGGGAGGCTACATTCTGTTGGGATAGACATTTGATCTTTTGGGGGGAAGGGGGGGAAAGTTTGCACTGAACCTGTCTGCCAGAATGTTGGCAATGTCTGTGGGATCAGTGTACTTTTTGTCATTTTGTACTAACTCAGAGCATATCTGGAAGTTGCCCCCCAGATTCCAGACATAACTAAAGAAGGCCTTGTGATTATCTTTAGTGTCTTGAGCAATTTTTCTTTCAAAGCTGGCCTTCGATAATTTTATGAGGGATCGTAGATTCTTGCTAGTACTGATCAGAGATGCCTTCACTTTATGGGATTTTGCTCTATCATCTAGTAGCTTCCTCCTTCTGTTGTATAGCTTGTTTATGGCTGGGGTCCACCAGACTGGTCTCCTGCCTTTGGAGGAGTGAGTCTTGGTTTTATTTGGGATAGCATGATTCATGCATTCCTGTAGGTGTCCATAGAATGCATTTATAAATGATTCTGCTGTTTGGGCAGTATTTTCCACTGGCCCGGTGGCTTTGAAGGATTCCACCTTGGTTTTGAGAAGTGTGAAATTTGCTTTTGAGAAAATTTTCACCGTGATTTCCTTGGCTGGGGGTGGGGATGGGATATGGATGTCCAGTGAGATTAATTTATGGTCTGATCTTACCAATGAGGGTCATACCTCTGGTGTGGAACATAGAGTGCCCATGTTGGTGATGACCAGGTCCAATATGTTATCCCCTCTTGTGGGAGTTGTGACCAGTTGTTCCATAGAATTTGAGTTTATAAATTCTAGGAACTGTTGGGCAAGGGTGTTGGGGCTTGAGTAGTTTTCCCAGTCGATGTCTGGGTAGTTGAAGTCACCCAATATTATTGTGTTTGGAGAGACCTTCATATTTTCCAGTGTTCTCAGGAAGGCTGAGTGGGGTTCCTGAGTTTGGGAGGGTGGTCTGCAGCAGGCTACAACCAAATACAGTTTTGCCCACTGTTAACTGTACATGGATGGTCTCCGATGCTTCGTGTAGTGCCACTAACCTGGAGGTATGTGTATCTTTGAGGAATATGGATACTCCCCCTCCTTTTGTGGTTCGATCCGAGTTTTGGAGACGAAAATCATGGTATGAGGTATAACCTGGTAGTGTTAGGGTGCTCTCTGGGGCCTTGAACCAGGTCTCTGTCACTGCACAGATATCAATATTCTCCATACTGAGGAGAGCCTCGAGTGCATGCATCTTGAGGTTTAGACATCTGGCGTTGAGCAGCATTACCCTTAGTTTTTTTTTCTTGTGTTGTAATTAAAGCAGAACAGCAGTGACCCACACTCATCCCAGAAAAGGAGACAAGGAAGACAAGAAACAATATAAAGATAATATTGTCAAAGTAAAGTTGAAACAATAGCAGCATATCTATGAATAGACTGGATTATTGCACAGTTTGTATATTGCACTATACAGTCCTTCAAAAGCCTTGGCCAGATCAAATTAGGCTGTATGCAGTGCCTTACTGCCATACACAGCCCTGGTGACTCACTCAAAGAAGTTAACCAGGTTGAGCAGGCATGATCTGCCATTCACAAAGCCAAACTGTGTGGGGTCCAGAATTTGGAAAGTACCTATGTCTTTGTCAATCAGGTTCCTGATGATGCAGTCCATACCTGTACATTGTAGACACGTCAGGCTAATGGGCCAATAATCCCCAGGGTCTGTAGTTGCTACCACTTTATGGAGAGGGATGATGATAG
This sequence comes from Protopterus annectens, assembly GCF_019279795.1. Lineage (NCBI taxonomy): Eukaryota > Metazoa > Chordata > Ceratodontiformes > Protopteridae > Protopterus > Protopterus annectens. The sequence goes on from NC_056729.1 coordinate 1,891,915,239, forward strand.
CAGTGTGCCATTTTGGAGGGGCAATGCCTGAGATGAGGCTGTGACTGAACAGGGCACAAAGGTGTGGTGCCAGGTCTCTTTGTACATCATGTATAACACAGCCATAGATATGTTTGAGTCCCATGGAAGCTGTATTCTTGCCTGTGGACAATGCATGTCTAACCTGGGCTGCAGTAATGCTGGGTACCTGGCATTCATATGTCATTGTGATTGTTCCCTTGGGGGTGTGAGGGGTAAGGATGGCACTGAATGTGTTGGCAAGACTGTTGCCAATATCTGTTGCCTCAGGATAGGATTTAGCATTGTGCAGTAACTCACAGCACTTGTGGTTATTGCTGTGGTGGTTGTTGGTATAACTATGTGCAGTAACTCACAGCACTTGTGGTTATTGTTGTGGAGGTTGTTGGTATAACTATGTGCAGTAACTCACAGCACTTGTGGTTATTGCTGTGGAGGATGCTGGTATAACTATGTGCAGTAACTCAAGCACTTGTGGTTATTGCTGTGGAGGTTGTTGGTATAACTATGTGCAGTAACTCACAGCACTTGTGGTTATTGCTGTAAATGTTGTTAGTATAATTATGTGCAGTAACTCACAGCACTTGTAGTTATTGCTGTGGAGGTTGTTGATATAACTATGTGCAGAAACTCACAGCTGTTGTGGTTATTGATGTTGAAGTTGTTGGTATAACAATGTGCAGTAACTCACAGCACTTGTGTTATTGATGTGGAGGTTGTTGTTGTAATGATCAAAGGCTTTTGTGATTGTTGTCAATGTCTGCTGCAGTTCTGCCTTCATAGCTAACTGTAGATGATTCCATGAGGGATCTCAAGCTGTTGAGCTAATAAGGGGGTTTACCAGTGTTGGGACGCCACCTGTGTATGCAACAGTGTCTTCCTTCTGTTGTACACTTTGGTAATGGCAGGGGACCATCACATTTGCTTCCAGTGTTTGGAGGACAGCATCTTGGTTCTGTTGGCTATGGCTAGTACCATGCATTCATGTACATGTTTGTACAGTGCATTTTTGTATGAGTCAACAATCATCCAGCTATTCTCCATTGGAAGGGGTGCAGTGAAGTCATCCACCCCTGTTTTTATGACTCCAAAGTCAGCTTTGGAGACTTTTTTCAAGGTAGTTACCTTTGTGGGGGGTGTGGGCGAGATGTGGATTGTCATGGTGATTACATCATGTTTGGATCTGACCAGGTAGGGATTGACTACTGTTGTCTAGCAGCAGCCCCATATGTAAGGAATCAACACAGGTCAAGGCTGTTGCATCCTCTGCTGGGGGTCAGTATGAGCCAGTCCAGGGCATTGGAACTGATGAATTTCAGGAAGTGTTGGAATAGTCTATTGGTGCTTGACTACTTTTCCCAGTTGATGGAGGGGTACTT
>NC_056729.1:1891921635-1891989135 GCF_019279795.1 Protopterus annectens
GGACCTGAGTATGTGCATTATGTGGTGGATCCTGGCACCTGACAAGCAGCTGACTGTTACTTTCTCCTTATTCAATCTAGTGAGTGAGACATCAGTGTGCCTCACTATTGAGTCACCTATGACTAGTGTGTTGGCAATTCTGTTTTACCATAGGGGCTTTGGTTGAGTGGCACACTGTTTAGGATAGTTATGTGTCTTGTGATTGGTGTTGTGCTGTGGTGGTCATATCCAGTTCTGCCTTGGATGCCTCTGCTGTTTGAGTAGATTTGTAATGAGAACATCCACGAAGGTGGGTGTGTGGTGTGTATTTTTATGTGACGGCAGTGCTGGTATGTATTTTGGAGGGCTATGTGTTCCATGTGGTGTGGTGCAAGTGTTGACCTTCTCCTCTTGACCAGCTATTCTGGTCTTGGCTGGAAAGTGTGTGGCTTCCAATCTGGATATATAAGTGCATCTCTCACAAATCTCAGTGTTGGGAGGTAAGAGGAGAGGGTTGTCAGTGTACATGAGGCAATTGCTACATTGTCTCAAGATGCCCAAGTTCACCAGGTTAATAGGAGAAACCACAAGGAACTGACCTTTAGACATGCCTGGAGGGGGGGGGGGGCATTAATAATAAGTACTGGAGCTGTTTCCTTATAGAACATTTAGTGCTGGTAGAACTTTTGTGTACTACAATAATTGCTACAAGAAGACTGGTAAAGTGGTAGACTAATAAGCTAGTAAAAGTGCAGGAAAAAACTAGCAGATCTAATGGAACAATTGAAGGGCAGACATTTTGGCACCACTCAGATGCTTACAAACAGTCCTGGAAACATCAAAGCTGTATCTGGACCAGACAACTTACAGGAAAGGCAGAAAACAAGTTTAGACTTTTTTGTGACAAACTATATGTGATCTGTGTCCCTTAACAATGCCCATGTATGTGATATTGTTGCCAAATTGGCCACAGTGAGGGTAGCGACACACATGTCATCATCATGCATCATACCTGCATGAAACATCATGCTGATACATCTGCTATACTATCAATTTTCTCCAGGCTTGTAGAAGCACAAAATGACTCCACATCCTATGTCTGGTGGGTTATCTCACCATCCGTGGAGGCATTCAGAACTCTACATGTTGTAAGAGGTAGTGTTTTATGTCACATGCACATAATCTATGTGGGGCATGTCATATGTATGTAGTAGTACAGTACATAATGGTGAAAATGTAGGTTTACTAATCTGTGTATTGCCTACTGAGTTTATGTTACTGTGTGTACATCCCGTGAGTCAATCTTTACTGTGTGTATGCAAAGGATATACCCACTACATCAGGGTTGATTGTATGTTAAAGAAATGGCAGAGCCAACAGGTGTTGGCAGGTGAATCTGTTGCAGTTAATGTAATGGCTGCATTTGTGAGGAACCCGCTGACCATACTGCAGTAACCTGTTTTGTATGTTTAGCCTGTCGTAGTACACAACACTCAGCTGACATGTTTGAAGGCTACCTATCTGTGACAAGGGGTATGTATGCAAGGTCACACTGTTTGACAAAAGTATCCCTCACATACTGTTGCATGCATACACACCTGGTGCATGCACATATAAAGCTGTACCTTGTCTATGATATGGTCGGTCTATTCTCAGTTTGCCATACTCCCTCTTGGGAATGTCTGCAGGGCCACAGTCTGCAGACACACAGACACCTGGAGCACTAACAGAAAACAGCATGTCAAACTACATTCAGTCAGTGGTACTAACAGCAATAATGCATCCTGGCTAATATGATACATACACCTGTATGTGTACCCATAAAAAATGCAAGCAGAAAGTGCCTTACATAGTATTACATAGCTACACTGTACTGTAGTCACCCTCTGCATCAGACCCATATTAGCATGTCCCTGCATCGATGGAATGGATGATGGGGATGTGGGACAGGTATCATCATATGCACAGGGTGTGGGTTTGCCAAAGGCCTAGGCTGGGCCATATGGTTGACATCATACACTGAGCTAATCAGAGGAAGGGCACTGAACAAACTGATCTGTGATATATAACATTAAGTATCCTGTTTTTTGCTTATTTTTACGAGTTATTTATATCACTTTTATTGTCTGCTGCATACATTTCTAGCTAGTTTCACTGTGTGTGAGGTGTTAGCTGGAAATTGTCGACATTTATTAAGCATCTGTTTGGGTTTTTTGTTCTGATTTCCTGCCAGGGAGTGTATCATATTGTTTCCCACACTCCCTTCCTATTGGTATCCTGTTTTTATACTTGGTGGCTTTGCAGTTGCCTGCCCCATCTGTAAATTTGATCTGGGACACTCCTCCCAGTCTAGTGTCATTACCTCATTCTACCTATTCCAGGGAGAACATTTGAGAAGGCCAAGCCAGTTAGTTTCTGCTCCTCCTTTCCCCTTTCCACTTTACAAAAACAAAAAAAAAAAATTCTAAGCTTATTTCCTGCCTTTCCTGTAAATAGTCTAGTCCAGATACAGATTTGCTGTATCCAGGACTGTTTGTAAGCTTCTGAGCCCCCAATACTTTCTGTGTTGGAGGGAAGCCTTCTAGCTTAATTTTGTTTCTTAGAACTAGCCAGTTTTTTTGTTTCAGCACTCAAATCTGTTACTTTGAGCTCAGCACTTGTTCAGAATTCATTGTAAGCACTAAATAAGCTACAAATTATTACAGCACTCAACTTTCCTCACTTGTCAATAAGAAACCGTTTTTAGTACTTAATAAATAAGCACCTATCCAGGCATGTCTATGGGTCAGCTCCTGGTGATTTCTCCTGTTTACCTGATGAATATGGGCATCTTGGAGCAATGCAGCAATTGCCTCATGTACAGAGACAACCCTCTCCTCCCACCACCCAACACTACAACCTGTGAGAGATACACTTATATAGCCAAACTGGAAGCAAAGTTCTCTTCACCCAAGACTGGACTAGACAGTCAAGAGGAGAAGGTAAACACTTGCAAGACACCACAGTCATCACATAGTCCCTCAAAACCTACACCACCAAAACACACACACACATAGAAACACAAAACACACACCTACATTTGTGGAGGCTCTCAATAAAAATCTGCCCATGCAACAGGGATCTCCAAAGCAGAAACGCAAGCAGCCTCCACCCCCAACACAGCCCAAGTGACATATAGCCCACAAACTCAGTGTGCCACTCAAACACAGCCCATAAGGCATAACAACGTACCCAACACTCTAGTCTTAGGTGACTCTATAGTCAGGCACACTGATGTTCCACTCACCAGGCTAAACAAGGAGAACATTACTGTCAGCTATCTGCCACATAATGCACATACTCAGATCACTCCACAACAAATGCAACTATGACTCTCTCATTCTCCATGTTAGTGTGAATGACCTGAGATGTACCTCCCTGGACTACATGAATGGAGGAGCTGCCTGATCTTGTAGCCTAGGCAGGTATGACCCTAGCCCTGAGTAGCATCCTGCCATCACCCAGAATTATACCACAGTACAAGGACAAAATGATTGACTTCAACAATTGGTGAAGCTTCTGGTGTCATTCCAAGGAGATCCAGTATCTGTCTGCCTGGGATGACATGATCAACAAACCACGATGATTTGCCAGAGATGGGCTGCACCTGTCACCCTTGGGATTCTGGATAGTGGCTAAGGCTCTTGCCACCCCTATAGTGCCTTTTTAGGCAAGGTTCAAATGATAACTTCACCACTGTAACAGGTACAAGCAAGCAAGCAAAATCTGAGGGTAATGCTACTCAATGCTAGAAGTCTAAACCTCAAAATGCACTCACTCGAGACACCCCTTAAAATGGAGAATGTCGACATCTGTGCAGTGACAGAGACCTGGTTCAAAATTCCAGAGAGCACCCCTGCACTACCAGGCTATAACTTATACCACACCTTTCAGCCACCTAACCTGACCCGAAACACTAAAGGTGGAGGTGTGTCCTTATTCATTAAGGATATCCATAACTCCAGGCTAGTTGCTCAGCATAATGCATCCAAGATTATCCAAGTGCAACTAACTCTGGGCAAGACTGCAATCCAAATTGTAGCTTGCTACAGATCCTCCACCATGCCCCAGGATTCCCACTCCTCATTTCTTGATACACTGGAAAATATTAGGGTACAACCTAACACCTTAATAATGGGTGATTTCAATTACCACACCATTAACTGGGAAAACTACTCATGTACCAACTCATGTGCTCAATGTTTTCTGGAATTCATAAATTCCAATGCCTTGGATCAACTTATCCACACACCCACCAGGGGCAGCAATATCCTAGACCTGGTCATTACCAACATGGGCAACTGGTGTTCCACACCAGAGGTCAATTCCTCGTTGGTCAGATCCGACCACAAGCTAATCACCCTAGACATCCATATCCATTCCCCACACCCCATTAGAGAAACCACCGTAAAAATTTCTCCAAAGCCAACTTCACACTTCTTAAGACAGAAGTGGCAAACTTCACAACACCCATGATGATGGATAATAGAGGTACGACTGCTGAATCCTACACAAATGCACTTCATAAGCACTTACACGAGTACATGGATCGTGCAATCCCTAACATAACCAAGATGCTATCCTCCAAAAAAAAGGAAGCCAACTCCCTGGTCAGCTTCAGTAAGAAGTTGAGCTCTCTCATAAAATCCTCCAAAGCTAGTTACGAAAACAAAATCGCCACTGATTCTAAAAACAACCACAAAGCATTCTATAGCTATGTCAAGAATCTCAATGGCAATACTCAGATCTGCTCTGAGTTACAGCACAATGACACTAAATATACAGAACCAACTGATATTGCCAGCATCCTTGCAGATAGGTTCAATGCTAAATTTACCCCCCTCTCATCCCCTAAAGGGCCCATCTCTATATTGGAAGAATGCAAAGTTCCTGTAATCACAGCTGCACAGGTAAAAAACACACTATCCAAATCTAAGAACACAGTATCCATGGGACCTGACAACATCACAGGCTGCATTATACATGAACTACAGAACAAACTGGCACCCCACCTAAGTACCATGTTCAGTCATAGCCTCACCTCAGGCTTTGTGCCCACTGAATGGCACACAGTGACGGTTATTCCACTCCACAAAGGGAGAGCCACCACAGACCGTGGGAACTACCGCCCCATTAGCCTGATGAGCCTGGTCTGCAAGGCTATGGAACGTATCGCCATGAAACTTATAAACAATGACATTGGTAATCTCCATACTCTGGACTCCACCCAGTTCGGGTTTGTAAAAGGCAGATCATGTCTCCTAAACCAGATAGACTTCTTTGATGCAGTCACCACTGCCGTAGATGATGGTAAGGTGGTTCACACAGACTATCTAGATCTCACCAAGGTTTCCAACACCATCTCCCACTGGAATAATAGATAAACTCACTAAACTAGATATAAATCCCTGTGTCACAAGATGGGTTGCCAAATGGCTCACTGACTGAACCCACACTGTGAAAGTAGCAGACTCCAAATACAACTTCAGACCACTGACAAATGGAGTACCACAGGGATCAGTCCTGGGTCCTCTCCTGTTTGGTATCTACTTCTCTGAAGTACAGGCTAACACAGATGGCATTTGGCTAACAAAGTTCACAGATGACTGCAAACTAAGAGCCATAAACTCCTAATGATGTGGACATCCTACAAAAGGGCCTCACTGAGAAATATGTCTGGTGTCAAATCTATGGCCTCAAGCTCAATGCCAAAAAGTGCATTGCCATCCCTTTTGGTAAAAACTCTGTACCCATGAACTACCACATAGGCGGTAGTCTGCTTAACACCGAAAGTGTGATAAGAGACCTTAGGACACAGGTGGACAGTAGTCTTTCCTTTGATAATCACATTGCCACTGTAGTCAAGAAATCCTTCTATGTGGCACACCTCATCACAAAAGGCTTCTCATCCAGGAAAAAAGAGGTCATTGTTCCCCTCTACTTGTCATTCATTAGACCCATTATAGAGTACAATGCCCCTTTTGGTATGTACCTCACAAGACATCTACAACAACTGGAAAGGCCGCAGAAATACCACACAAAGAGGATTACCAGACTCAAACAGATGCCCTACGCAGACCATCTCAAAAAACTCCAGCTTTATTCCATCACATATCGCCTACTCAGAGGTGATCTCTGCCTAACATACAAAGCTATGTCAAACCCAGAGCTGTTGGACATGCTCCACTTAAAGAAATCCCAATCCCTCCAAGCTACATGCACTAGGGACCTACACCTTATCACCACAATAAACAGAACATGCTGGAGGGATAGATTCCTCTTCCAGAGACTTTCCATACTCTGGAACAAACTATGTATCTATATCAAACAAAGCTCCTCATTAGCACTCTTCAAAAAAAATCTTGATGATTGGATGGGAGATAGGAAATTCACCCCAGGGATCATTTCTGTGGTTCTGCTTGACAGGGGCACAGGAAAATAATTTTCTTGGGTGGCAAAAGCCAGGGTACCTTTTGGCTAGGCTTATATAGGCCCTAGGGCCAATAGCCTAATACCTACCGATAAACCTATGAACCTATGTGTGTGTTTGGAGGGGTATAGAATAGATGGGCTGTGCAGAGGTGCTTTGTGTGTCTGGAGGTGACCTACCTGTGATACAGATGTGTGTGTATGTGTGTGTATGCACAAGTCACATCATGTGGCTGGCCTACACAGGGATACATCAGACAGCTGTGTACCATACATGGCAGGGTGTCCAGGTCACCATCTCCAGGCACGGACATGGGAACTGGTCCTGCCAGGGGTATCACTGGCACCACCAGGCCCAAGGCTAGATGCAGTACTACTTCATGATGGTGACTGCTGTCTGCTGGAGCTGTGCCTCTGACAGGACTGGACAGGACCACATGGCCATAACCTGCTCCAGTGTGATGTGGACAGCATCCAACTTTGGTAGTGCTGGTGTCACTGCCACTAAGGGAGTGTGAAGGTACATTGCCCCATAGACTCTCAGCTGTTATTGGTGATGCCCTACATCCATGTGGCCAATGCCCATCTCCCACCACATGGTCTAGCACACATATGCCACGGTCGAGGATTGCCAAGGTCTCACCCCAGGGTCTATTCATGACCTCAGTATTTTGACATGTGGCCTCAACAAGGTCATGTATGTCACCATGTAATTCAGGGAGAGCTGCATCCACCACCCTGAGTATTTGTGTGTTGTAGCATTCACTATGTGCCTGTGCATCCATGACAGCCCAGAACATGCATCTGGAGACTCCTTCTGTGGCACTTGCAACAGTAGCACGACAAGTAGTGTTCGTCTTGCAAGCACCCCTGTCCATCTGCCTGTGTGGGACCTCACCTCCACTCTGGCTATGGCCAGTGTCTACACTCACACCTGCCATAGCCACCATACTAGCCTGTTCAATGCCACCAACTGCCAACTGTCCATCATCTGTGGCCACTGGTGATGGGGTATATGTGGGCATTGCTACTGTGTGTGGGGATGGTGTGGACAGGAGTGGAATGACAACCAATGACACAGATTCAGCCCCTGACAACCCCACCAGTACCTCACTATTCCTATCATCATTGTCAGAGTCTGCAGAGATGACATCAGTTTCCAAAAGGGGGGAGACCCCAAACCCCATTGCCACCTGTGAGGGGAAAACAACATATGTACATTAATACCTGCACTTTGACATTGGCTGGTATATATACACACACACACACACACACACACACACACACACACACACACACACACACACACACACACACACACACACTCACACACACACACACACACACACACACACACACACACATACACACACGCACATATTAAAAACAGCAACTAAGATCCTCTTTTCTCTGTTGAAAGGAAGATCTCTGTTGCATTTTTTTATGATATCTTGCTATGTTATACGAGTTCTTCAAATCGTGAAACATAGCAAGATATGTTAAAAAAAGCAATGGAGATCTTCGGTTCTCTATTGCTATCTCTGCAGAGAAATAAAAACTAAGAACAGGAGATATACACACAAAAGTCCGGGCAACCGGACCTTTGTCTGTTAGTATACTCTTGGATTTACAATGGGCACTCTGGTTGGCCTGGTCAATTAGCATACTCATTTTTGTATGTTAATGGCCAGTCATTGTATAATATAATATATTTATATAAAGATTCCCCCGGATTCACCAATCTTCCATGCAGGACTAGCTTAGTCCTGCATGGAAGTGCCCGTTTAGGAGCAGGACAGCAGTGTGCCATGCATATCAATGAAGGTGAGCTGCCCGAGCTCCTGGGCATACAAGGAGAATTTAAGAGTGCAGGGGGCATTTCTGAGAGCAGAGCTCTCAGAATAAACATGCCCCTGCAATATAGAACAGCAGAAAATGGTAAGAAATGAGTGAGACTGCTCATAAGTGTCCACATATCCCCACCAACAGTCCCCCATGTGTACAACAGCAACAGTACATTAAAATAAAATGAAGAAACCCATGTATTCAGTTTGTTTAAAAATACAAGTACAGCTAACCATAGGTGCGTGGGTGTGCCCAATGCTTAGCTATGGTTAAAGCAGCTTAAAAGGCTGAAGAGGATAACAAGGAAGATATATGCAAATGAAGCAGCACAGCAATAGTGTAGTGGGTAGAGCATTCACCTAATGGGCAGGCATTCCCAGTCTATTTTACATGGCAAAGCATGTTATAACCAATAGTTTTGTTGCAAAACCCACTAAATAACACATATTTATGAACTAGAGTACTGCAGGAAATGCACATATGAAGTATCAGTGTCATAATGAATAAGGCACTAGTAACCAAGTTTAAGCACACCTAAGCAGTAGTAAACATATTTAAGCACTAGTAAACGTGTTTATGTGCGTTTGTGCGGGGGTAAGCACTGCCTACACAGATTAAGCAATGTGGAAGCTAACTGAGTATAAGAAACTGTAACCGGAAGTTAGCAGTGCTTACCTACTCGCAAATCGCACACCCAGTTACAACTGCTTTAAAATGCCTTAACCACTCTGTATCCAACTGCCTGTGTTCTGCCCAGCAACAAAATAAATAGCCCCTGCAAGGCTTGAACACATGACCATGCACACCATATACAAAGTGATTTACCACTAAGCCATGCCAGATATACATAAAGCTGATATGTTCAGAAACATGACATCCATCCCAGTCATGTAACAGTACAGAGAATGTATACCAACATCTAGATGTATGTGTGTGTAAATATATTAATATTCAGAAAAAAAAAAAAAAAAAAAATATATATATATATATATATATATATATATATATATATATATATATATATATATATATATATATATACTTATATATAAACATATACACATGCAAATGCCATCATCCACACATATATATGTCAACACCTATATGTCCACATATACACAGCAAGTTACATATATGTACTCAGATACATATCTCCATAGGTGTATACGGGCATAGTTATAAATATGTAAACAAATATATATATACCTATATAGGTATATATGGCAATACATCTGTAGATAGCAATGGTAGATTAACAGAAACATATATGTCCACATGCACCGTTAATGGGGTTGAAGGGCCCCAAACAATATACATCTTGTACAAATTGGCATACCCCGCCACAGCCAAACACGTCCGCCCTGCAATGCACTACCAAGTTTATTTTATTTGAACTGTTTTATTAAAATAGGGATTTAAATTCTTCTTCTTTTATGTTTCACTCTTTTATATCTCATTCCCCTCTCCCCTACCCACAAGGTGGGCCGACCAGTACAGGCCCATCCAACCCAGCCTGTACTCGACCTATATTTTCTTTACCCACAGTCCCCCCCCCCACTGCACCCATGCAGCCACCATCCCTTCTCTGGTTACCGGCTCGTAGCAACCACACCACCACAATTTGCCCATGCTCCACTTCTCCTCCCTCGGGATACATCTTGTACGTTGTTCCGACCCAAGTATTGTCGGTCTTCCACACGCTGTAGTCCATGCACATATGAACACAGCCATGCTTAAATTTGCAGACATGAGGTTACCACAAAGAATAACACCTAAACTTTTGGGCCGTCCCACATGGGACGAATTTATTTATTTATTTATTTATTTATTTACTTTACATTTGTTGACTGGGATAGTCCGACTGGATATATGTCCATTTTCAGCGGAGTCCCGGGGAGAAAAGCTCCGACAGGGTTAACAATGACAGATAGTTACAGAGACATATTGACAATTTACATAATATACAATGAAAAAAAAAATTACAATAGCAGATACAATTGGTTACAGTTCAATGTATTAGAGATAATTTAGTAACTAGTAGAGTAGTACAAGAAATGGCCTAGTCGTTAGCTAATATTTGTTATTCTAGATTGACCTTGAAGGTTAAATTGCTCATAGGACTGTTGTGTTTGGTGAGAGTAGAGTTATTTAAGGAGTTAGTCTGGGTTTGTGCAAGGACAAAGCCAGTGAGATTTATGGTGGATTTTTAGTTCTTTTTTGAATTGAGCTAGTGATGGTAACAATGTGAGGTTATTGGGAAGGGAGTTCCAAACCTTGCCAATGATATTAGCATAGAGTGTATCACTGCCTTGGTTAAAGGACTTGGTTGTTTGTACTAGGGGCTTGTTTGATGAGCGAAGTGAAGTTAGATTGGTGTAAGGGGTTAGTATGTTTTTTAGAGCAGGGGTTTTCTCAGGATGTTTCAATATTTTAAAGGCTTCTATGAGTTGGTACTCCTGGAGAAGATTTGGAAGTTCTACCCAATCAAGATTTTTCAGGTTAATACAATGGTGTGTTCTATAGGGTAAGCCAGTAATGAATCTAGCAATGTGGCTGTAACAGGATGAGAGTCTGTTAAGGTCAGATTTGTTGAGGTTTGTGAGGACAGGGGAGGCATATAGTAGGGTAGATAGGAGGTGTGAGCGGGCAGTAGCTATTCTAGCAGCTGGAATTAGGTAGGTTTTTATCCTATATAATGACCCGAGTTTTTTGTTAACTGTTTTAATAGTTTGGTTGATGTGGACATCAAAATGAAGTTTATTGTTAATGTTTACCCCTAATAGTTTAGCATTGGTATCAGGTGAAATAATGGTTCCATTATTGGATTGGATAGTGAATTGTGTGATAGGCGTTTTGTTAGTTGGGTAGAAGAGAAGTAGTTTGGTTTTCTTTGGGTTTAGGATGAGTTGATGTTCAGTGAGCCAATTTTCAACTATGGTAAAGCTGTGTTGGGTAGTTGTTAGAAGGTTATCTAGGATGGGATTGGAACATATGAGAGTTGAGTCATCTGCATATTGGATGCAGGTGGCTTCTGGGATAACTGAATGGAGGTCATTTATGAATATTGAAAAGAGAAGAGGTCCTAATATGGACCCCTGAGGAACACCTATGGTGTTGGGTAGCAGGCAAGAGAGCTTATTTTGCCACATAACTGCCTGTTGTCTGCCTGAGAGGTAGGCATGAAACCAGTTTTGGGCTAGTGTGTCTAGATGTAGGGTTTCCAAAGTTTGGAGGAGTAATTGGTGGTTTACCATGTCGAAGGCTTTCGACATGTCCAGGAAGAGGGCCGAGGATATATGTTTATTATTTCGGTTAAGGTTTATTTTTTCGGTGAAAGAGAGGAGGGCAGTAGTCGTGCTATGATGGGGTCTAAATCCATGTTGGGAGTCGGTTAATAGCTTGTTCTGGATGAGATAGGACATTAGTTGGTTATACACACACTTTTCCATAATTTTGGCAAGTGGTGATAGTATGGCTATTGGTCTATAGTTTGAGAGTTCAGTGGATGTGCCTCCTTTATGGAGAGGTATGACGTAGGATATTTTCCATATTGCCGGGATTGTGGCCTCAGTAATAGTCCTGTTAATTAAGATCGAGATAGGATAGGCTACGACATCCGCAGCTATTTGCAGATATTCTGCTGGGAGAAGATCAGCTGACAGGGTAGTTGGCTTTAGCTTTTTCAATAGGGATCGAATAAAGGAGGTGGATATGGGTTGGAGAGTAAAAGACAGTAGAGAGTTGCATGTGGCATTTTTTGGAGTGATAGAGGGAGCAGGTAGTTGGTTAGCTAAGGACTGTATGGTTTTGGTGAAGAAGGTATTAAGGTTGTTGGCTACTTCTTCTTAGGTCTTATCAGATAGAGTTCCTGGGGTAGGAGTGGTGGATTTGCCTGGTTGGAGAAGTTTGTTTAAACCTGCCCAGAATTTTTGAGGGTTGTTTTGGTGCTTATGTTGTAGATGGTGAAAGTATTTTTTCTTATCTAGTGTGGTGGCCTTTTTAGTTTTGTTTCTTATTTGCTGGAAGTTGATGCGATCTAGGGGTAACTTGGTAGTACGCCATTTGGCCCATGCTTTGTCTCTATTAGTTATTTTAGATTTAGTCTCTGTGGTTAGCCAGGGTGCTGTTTGTGTTTTGATTCTAGATGACCGTTTGGGAGCATGAGAGTCAAGTGTGGTAAGGAATGTATTGTTAAAATATGAGACTGCTTCATCTAGGGGGAGGAATTTTAGTTTTGACCAGTCACAGTATTTGAGTTCCATGTTAAATTTTATTGGGTCAAAGTTTTTTTTGTTTCTGATGGTTCGATAGACTGGCATATTAACACAATTGTTTTTTTCTTTCATAATATATGTGAGCATATGATCATTAAGATCATTGGGGAGAGTCCCAGATATATATTTTTGGGGGGTGTCCCTTGATGAGTATCCAGTCAAGTATACTCTCTTTTTGTTTAGTAGTTCCTAGTCTGGTGGTAGAGGATATGATCTGAGAGAAACCGTGGAGATTTAAAGAAGTAGGGTTGGACTGTGTGGAGCATTGGTTCCAGTCAATGTTAACATCACCCAGGAGAATAGTTTCTTGGGGGTAGTTGTTATCTATCCAATTTAAGATGACCTCTAAAGTTTCAATATTGTTCCCAGGGGGTATATAGATCACTATTAGATTTATGCTTTTTTGTTTGTTAAGTTGGAGTTTTAGAGCTAGTGTTTCAGCATTAGAGACCTGGGGTGGTTGCTTTGGGTTGATTAGGATGTTAAGCGTACTTTTATATAGGACAGCTATACCACCTCCTCTTTTCTTTATGCGATCAACTCTGAGTATATTGTACTCAGGTGGCAGGATCTCATTGTCTTTGGTTGATGGTTTAAGCCAGGTTTCAGTTAGACACATTATATCTGGTAGGTAGGTTGCTAGTATAGCATGTAGGTTATGTACCTTGTTGTTCAGGCTTCTTATGTTTAAGTGACAGATAAGGAGAGAGTTAGCCAGTCTATGGGAGAATGGAGAATTGGTAGAGTCTGTAGTGGAGGTTGGGCCTAGATTAGGATGGATATCACCATCCTTGGTAATGTTTTTCCTTAAGTAAGCTATTAGTCTCAGGACTTTAGTTAGTAATTTTAGACCGTATTTAATTTTAGTGGTTATTTGGTACCGTTTGTTAAGGTAAAGATTACTGCATTTGATAGTTTCTGGGGTTATATAGTGGGGGAGGAATTCTAATGTAGGCGGAGGAGAGGGGGTACTTGTGTGATATTTTGCATAATGAAAGCCTAAAAATGACAGATGTTCATAGCTAGTTATCAGGTATGGTACCGCTATGAGTGGTAGGATAAGTGAGATGGTAATCCAAGTTGTCCTGGTCATAGCGTTAGGGGTCTTTGGTAGTATAAGAAGATGAGGATGTGATTATAAGGGGGAGAGATAGTGATAGACTTTGAGTGGAAGGAGGGGTGGGAGTAGGTAGAAAGGAAGTAGAGAGGGTTGGAGAGGAAGTAGGTGTGGCTAGGTAGCTATAAAACTAGAGATAGTGGGGCGGGTGGGATAAGGGGGCAGGGTGGGGCGCGGATTTATTCTTGGTAATAACAATAGACTTCATGGGTGACTTTGTTTACACCAATTGTTTTATTTTTAGGTATTCAATCAGGTTTAGGAGACAAGATCGGCCCTTCACGAGCCCAACCTGGGTGGGGTCCAGTGTTTGCTGGTTGCCAATTTCTTTGTTTTTTGTTTTGTTTTTGGTGGCATAAGCTATGGTACCTTGCTGGCTAGGCTTACGTAGGCCCTTGGGCTGATAGCCTAGTACCTACCTATGAACCTATAAGTTCCATTATAATTCATTCCATGCCCTTGCAGATCAGGCTCGTCAGACTGATAGGATGGTACTTCCTGGGATCCAAGGTGAATTCCCCCTTGTGGAGTGTGATAACTGTAGCTGTGCGCCACTCATTGGGATCGAAGCCTGAGGTGGGGCTATGATTAAACATGACACTTAGGTGAGGTGCAAGTGTAGTTTGTGGTTCATGTAGTACACAGCCCGGGATGTCATCTGGTCACATGGATGCCGTATTCCTAGCTATGGAGAGTGCGGTTTCTACCTGTGTGGCCATGATGACTGGAATTGGCAAGGTTTTGGTAGTGAGGTGGGCCCTTTAGGTGGTGAAAGGAGGGTGAATGTGGCACTAAAGTGATCTGCCCAGATATTGGCAAACTCCTTGGAATCAGTATATTTAATGCCATTCTGTAGTAGCTCAGAACAGTTCTGGGCATTGCCATTTAGATTCTGGACATAACTATAGAATGCCATGTGGTTGTCTTTGGAATCCTTGGCAATTATATTTTCATAATAAGCTTTGGGGGATTTTGAGGGATCTCAGCTTCTTACTGAGGCTGGTAAGGGAGCTGTTTGCATTTTGGGATTATCCTTTTTTTCTTCAACAGTTTCATCCTTCTGTTGTATAGTTTGTTTATGGCAGTGGAGCACCAGATTGGGTTCCTTTTTTGGAGGACAGTGTCTTGGTTCTATTTGGGATGGCACAATTCATTCATGAGTGGATGTGCTCATACAGTGCCTTAGTGTAGGATTCACCAGTTGCACTTTCAGCTCGCATCTCCAAGGTTGTCATGAAGTTTGTCATGTCTGACTTAAGTAGCATGATGTTGGCTTTGGAGAGGGTTCTTATGCAGGTTTCCTTACTGGCGGGTGAGAGTAGGATGTGGATGTCAATGGTGATTACATTATGGTCAGACCTGACCAATGAGGGGGGTGACCACTGGTGTGGAGCATCTTTCTCCCATACTGGTAATGACCAGGTCTAGGATATTAGAGCCCCTGGTTGGACAATGGATTACTTTATCCAGGGGGTTGGAATGTATGAATTCCAGGAACCATTGGTAAAAGGTGTTGGTACCCGAGTAGTTTTCCCAGTTAATGGCAGGGTAGTTGAAATCACCCAGTATTATTGTGTTTGGTTTTATCTTAATGTTGTCCAGTATGTTTATAAAGGTATAGTGAGGATCTTGGGGCATGGTGGGGGATCAGTAGCAAGCTGTAATTTGGACTGCAGTCTTAACTAGTGTTAGTTGCACCTGGAGATTCTCAGATGCATTGTGTTGGGAACTAGGCTAGAGGTGTGAATAACCTTGGTGAATATGAACACTCCTCCACCTGTAGTGTTGTGGTCTTGGTTTGGTGCCTGAAATGTGTGATAAGAGTTGTAGCCTGGTATTACAGGTGTCCTCTCTGGAGCGTTGAACCAGGTCCCATTTACTGCACTGATATCGATGTTCCCCATTTGTAGGTGTGCCTTCAGAGAGTGCCTTTTTAGGTTTAGATGTCTAGCATTGAGTAGCATTACCTTCAGTTTTGCATGTTTGTATCTGTTACGGTGGTGGTTTTGTCCTTTGAACCTTGCCTGGATAAGGTACTATGGGGGTGCCAAGAGCTGTAGCCAGTAACCTGAATCCCAGGGGCAACAAGTGCAGACCATCTCTGGCAAAGCATTGTGGTTTGTCAATCATGTCGTCCCAGGCAGACAGATACTGGATCCCCTTTGAATGACATCAGAAGCTTTGCCACTTTTTGACGTCATTGCTGTATATATATATATATATATATATATATATATATATATATATATATATATATATATATGCATATGTATATGTATATGTATACGTATATGTATTATATATATATATATATATATATATATATATATATATATATATATACATACATATATCTCTCCATATATGAATACAAGTTTAAATTATGTTTCTCGTATGTTTTACTTGTTCTATATTTCATTCCACTCTCCCCCAGCCACTGGGTAGGTCGACCTGTACAGGCCCATCCAACCCAGCCTCACCTCGACCCATACATTCATTAACCACAGTTCTGCCCCCTCCCCTCTGCTGCACACATGCAGCCACCATCCTTTCCCTGGTTACCGGCTAGTAGCTACCACACCACCACACTTTGCCCACCCTCCATTCCTCCTCCCCTCGGGTCTCATCTTGTATGTTGTCCCAATCCAAGTATCCTAGGTCTGGCACATGCTGCAGTCCATGCACATATGAACACAGCCATGCTTACCTTTGTAGACATGGTGTTACCGGAAAGAAAATCACCCAGTTTTTGGGTCGTCCCGCATGGGACAAATGTTTCCCTGGTAATAACAATAGACTTCATGTGTAACTTTGTTTACACTAACGGTTTTATTTGTAGGTATCGCAAAGCATACATGGCACACAAGGTTGCCCGGTATGCACACGGAACCTAATAGGAACGTCTAATTCAGGTATACAGGAAACACACAACCCTGGTATACACACAACACTACAGGTTCTCCTCCTGATGACTAAATTATTGTCTAATGAAGACGCACTGCTTTAAAGTGCCTTAATCAGTCTATATCCAATGGCCTGTGTTCTGCCCAGCAACAAAATAAACAGCCTCTGCCCGGCTTGAATCCAAGACCATGCACAACATACACAAAGTGATTTACCATGAAGCCATGCCAGGTATACATAAATCTGATGTCAGTAACATAACATCCAGCCCAGTCATGCCACAGTACGGAGAATGTATACCAACATCTAGATGTATGTGTGTGTGTAATTGTATCCACATCTAAACGGGTACTACATATGTATATATGTATATATATATATATATATATATATATATATATATATATATATAGTCTGAAACATATACATAGATATAGATATATATGAACATAAATACATGCAAATGCCAACATCTACACGTATATATGACAACACCTATATTATGTCCACATATTCACAGCAGGTTACATATATGTACGCAGATATATATCTCCGTAGGTATATACGGACATACTTAGAAATATGTAAGCTAATATATATACCTGTATAGGTATATATGGGCATACATCTGTAGATAGCAATGGTAGATTAACAGAAACATATATGTCCACATGTACCATTAATGGGGTTGGGAGGCCCCAAACAATATACGTCTTGTAGTAATTGGCAACCCCCCCCCAGCCAAACACATCCGCCCTGCAATACACTATCAAGTTTAATGTATTTTGTCTGATCTATACAAATAATAGTGTAACTGTATTGTCATTTATCTGTTATTTGCATATATGTTATTCCCCTCTCCCCCATCCACTAGGCAGACCAACCAGTACAGGCCCATTCAGCTCAGCCTCTCCTCGACCCATAATTTCATTACCCACAGTTCCAACTCCCCCCCCCTGCTGCACACACGCAGCCACCATCCCTGCTCTGGCTACCGGCCCATAGCTACCACACCACCACACTTTGCCCACTCTCCACTCCTCCTCCCCTTGGGACTCATCTTGTACATTGTCCCGACCCAAGGATCATAGGCCTTTCACACACTGTAGTCCATGCACATATGAACACAGCTATGCTTACCTTTTTAGACATGGTGTTACCGCAAAGAAAATCACCCAATTTTTGGGTCATCCCACATGGGACGAATGTTTCCCCAGTAATAACAATAGACTTCACATGTGACTTTGTTTACACTAATGATTTTAGATACATAGCATAAATATGTGAACTGGAGTACTGCAGTATGGCCAGATATGAGGCGTTAGTATAATAAAGTGTTGATGTCCCCCGGGCCCCATACAGTGTACGTACACATGTACCACAGATAGCAGACACAGATATAACATGTAACAAATAATAAATCAATGTCAAAAGGAAAATATAATGCTAATTAGATAGTAAGCAACGCTAAGATTGCACAGGTGAGCCTACGTGGTGTAAGCAATGTGTAGGCTGGCTAACTCAATCTGCCCAGTGATATACGTCTTTAAGCAATGCCAACATTAGGTAAGCAGATGTGCCCATAGCTTAGCCTTTTCAAAACCATCCAATCACGGGAAAGTGTGGGAAGTCGGGCGTATTTAAACCCCACAGGCACCAATAATTCCCATAACTGGTTGCAGCTCCCTACTGTAGGAAGAATGGCTGGAGTTGGGGAAGGCACTCAATTTAGAGCGCAGTGCTGGGTCACCCAGGAGTCCAGATTCATGGTATGGCTCCTGGTAAAACACCATGAGGATAGACTACTGCAGGGTCAGTACCAGGGCTCTCAGTATAAAGTGGAGGCCTGGGACAGTCCCGCCCATGACCTTACCAGTGCCACTGGCATCCCCTAGACTGGTGAGCAGTTCAGGCATCAGCATAATGACCTGAAGCGGTGGAGGGGTGATTGCTTAGACCAGTGGATCCAAGAAGCAAGGCAGATGGCAGATGCCCCAGCACTGAGTAAGTACCCATTCTATTACGTAGATAATGATTGCCTAGATTGTGTATACTAGAGATAGGTAATGGTTACATATCACTGTATTTCTCTGACAACTGCAGATGAGCGGGCTGCGAACCATCAAGCTCATGCTGCTAGGCTGCAAAGGCTGCATCGTGAGGCAGGTTAGTAATATTCCTGCATGTACTGTCATAACAAATAAATATAACAGTTCTAGAAAGTGTTGTACCAGCATAAAAATGTATTGTGTATGGGATGTACTGAATAAACCAGACATTATGACAGGAAGACTAACATATAGGTTGCATGGAAAAAAGGTGGAATATCTTGTGAATAAAAGTATAACCCCTGGAGTGCTTGTGTACATTCTGCTGTCATATGTTGTTGTTGTGTTGCATTCTACAAATAGTACTGTTGTATTATGCAGTGTTACCCACATTGCTGAACGCAGTTAAAATGTATAGGAAGTTTAGTATAACAATGTTGGAAGTCCCAAGAGGACAGTCATGTAGACCAACTGAGGGAAACTTAGACAGAAACCATTGGAATACGTTACACCAATTCCCTGATATCACAGTGTACTGTGATGTCAACTCTAATATTTTTACCACACACAGCAGGGGTTTGAATCCTGGGAGTGGTAATAAGTTGTATGCATTATCATACCCCACAACTATACAGATTTTGCGAGAATGTTCAGACAGAAAGCTGTATGCATAGTCATACTCCTCAACTGTTCTGATCTGTCCAGCATGTCAGGATAAATGGCACAAATCTGCTGCCCGGTAACCTGTTCCCCTGACAAATCAGTGTTTTGATCCAAGAAATATAGGCAGCTTATACTGCCATATAATGGATGGTCAGACCTGAACATAAAAATAGAATGTATATGGAAACAAACCTGTCATTGTTGTATCTCACCCAAAGTGTATGACAGCTATTCCAAAATATGTCACATTAACACTTGCAGCCTATCAAGCCTTGGCCAGAGTGTGTGCAATAATGGATTGTTAGGTATGTGTGTAACATCAGCATGGAATCTGGGTGTATGTGTAGTATTTGTCAGGTAGTGTTAACAAACATCTCTCCACAGCTATAACAATTAAGAGATGTAGACTGTAGGTACAACACAGTTCACCAATATACTTGTCTACAAGCATGGAATCTGGGAGTATGTGTAGAACTTGTCAGGTAGTGTTAACAATGATTTCCTCAACAGCTATAACAGGTAAGAGGTGTAGACTATACGTATTACACAGTCCATGTAGATACTAATCTACACACATACCATTGTACAAAGTAAGGACATTGGGTAGTGTAATAATAAATGTAAGGGACAGATCACTACAGTGACTAAGAAAGTTGTGAATCTACAGGGATATATTAGCTGTTAATTGACCGCTCTCTCTCACTCCCACCATATGTGCTACAATAACCTAATTACACACCTGAATGGGTACGTGTACACTCCAAACTTTTGTTGGGACATATGTCCTATTGGTTTATAAATATTCCCATTTGGTTCTATGCATGAGCCATGTTAAACTACTCCCATATTGGTGGCCCATTGCCATCAATGAAACCTGCATGCTGTTGTAATGGCCACTGTTGTCCCATATATGCATGTGTTCTGCTCGCTCTGCACTTGTTGTACATCTGGTGTCTTTCCCTCTTTGTGCCCCTTTTTTCACCACTGTCCTATCAACCCCTTTTTCTTTTCTTTTAAGGAAATTAGTGCAGGGGTATGCGGGAGTAAGCCCTTCTAAGCAGCAGTAAGCAGGTTTAAGCTTGTTTGTGCAGAGGTACACACTGTCTACACAGGTTAAGCAATTTAGAAGCTAACTGAGTGTAAGAAACTGTAACTGGAAGTTAGCATTGCATAGCACTGCGCAAATCTGCTTACAACTTCTGTAAAGTGCCTTAATCACTCTGTATCCAATGGCCCAGCAACAAAATAAACAGCCTCTGCAAGGGTAAAACCCAGGACCCTGCACAACATAGACACAATAATTTACCATTAAGCCATGCTGAATATACATAACTGCAATGTTTTCAATAATATATCATCCATCCCAGTCATTAAACAGTACAGAGAATGTATGCCAATATATATATATATATATATATATATATATATATGTGTATATAGGTATATATGGACATACATCTGTAGATAACAATGGGGAAATAACAACAACATATATGTCCACATGAATATACATATGTCTACACCTATATGTCTACATATACATAGCAAGGTACATATATGTACGCAGATATATATCTATGTAGGTATATATGGACATAGTCATATATATGTAAACAGAGCATCAGGCCAGATGACAATAGTCTGCATTATAGCTCAGGCCTGTGGTTTATGTATTTGCCCATGCAGGTGGGTATTGTATCCACCATCCAGTCACCTGGGTAGCTACTGCATGTGGCCAATGCTGTGCATTGCCTGCCATGTATGTGTTCTCTAATCTATGACATGGATGGTGTCTGGGATGTGCACACCTCCCACTTGCATGTACAGTGACATGTTGAACTATACCTGGGGTGTCGGGCCCATGTTGTGCACACAGATTATCATCAGATGTGCTAGTCGTGGCCATCTGTGGCAGGAACTGGTAATGGACAGTGATTTAACCCTGCACCTACATTGATAGCATGCTACTGGCATTCCCTGGCATCGGTGGCATCTGTCCATACAGGTCATGTTTTCAGGCATGGTATGTCCTTTTTGGGTCACATGTGATGGCACCACAGGTGTTGCAGGTGTCCAGTGGGGAACATGGGGAAGGTGCACAGTCTGCATGTATGTGCCTATTGGACAGATGGACAGGGTGGCATGCCCTCTGTATGCCACTGAAATCACTCCATAGTTACTATCAGTTACCAATATGCAGTGTACTACACACATATTGGCTGTTGCCTCAGCATATGTGTGTGTGTGTGTGTGTGTGTGTGTGTGTGTGTGTGTGTGTGTGTGTGTGTGTGTGTGTGTGTGTTTGTGTGTATATGTATGTGA
This sequence comes from Protopterus annectens, assembly GCF_019279795.1. NCBI lineage: Eukaryota > Metazoa > Chordata > Ceratodontiformes > Protopteridae > Protopterus > Protopterus annectens. Next base: position 1,891,943,256 of record NC_056729.1, read on the forward strand.
CATGGGTTGAGAGTGTGCTCTAGGTAATACTGGGGTTACTAACTGTGATTGCCTGGCCGTGATGTCACATATATGGGTATCTATTTGCACCCCAGCCTCTCTGCTATTTCACATCTGGTAGCCATGTACAGTGGGCATTGTGATATAGGGAAACCATAAAAGACATTTGCAAACCCACCCCAAATTGGGCCCAGGTGTGACAGACTCACACCCACCTCCACACATGATACAAGTTACACACACACACACACACACACACACACACACACACACACACACACACACACACACACACACACATATATAATGTCTGGCAGTTGAACCCCTACCTACCAGGTTTAGGTATACTACAGCCCTACACAGTTATAGTACATACCACAGAGATTACTGGAGTATGCCTTTCCCGAAGGTGTATTTCAAATTGGATGACATCAGCGGGACTGCCACTTAGGCCATTGGATATGTACTGAGTGTGACTAGCCTAAAATGCATTGCTCCCCACACAGACAGTGGAACACACACAACTGACACACGTGGGTATAGAATCCCTAACAGTGATCTATATCACACTACAGCATAGAGCTGTTATAGGATGCACCACAGGGATTACTGGAGACCTCCTTCCCCAAAGGTGTATTTCACATTGGATGACATCAGCAGTACTGCCACAGTAGGCCAATGGATATGTACTGAGTGTGATTAGCCTAAAATGCATTAGTCCCCACACAGACAGTGCAACACGCACACATCTGACATGCATGAGTATAGAACCCAAAGCAGAGGTATATATCACACTACAGCAGTATGCAGTTAACAGGACACACTACAGAGATTTCTGAGCTGCAACTTTCCTGAGGTGTAGTTCTAGGTGGATGACATCAGCAGCCTTGCAAAAGATGAGCATTTGAACTGTAGGGAGTGTGACTACCCTAAAAAGCATTGATCACAACAAAGAGGGCCAGACACACACAGTTGCCATGTTTGAGAATTGAACTCTTACCTAACTATTTTATCACACTATGGTAGTATGCAGTTATAGGACACACCATGGAAATTACTAGGATACAACTTTTCCAGGAATGTATTTCTAGGTGGATGACATCAGCAGCCTTACCAAAGTAGAGCATTTCAATTATAGGGAGTGGGACCACCCTGAAAAGCATTGATGTCTACACAAACAGGGTCAGATAGACACACACACACACACACACACACACACACACACACACACACACACACACACACACACACACACACACACACACATACACGCACACACACACACACTTGTCATGTCAGGGAGTAGATCAGCTACCTACCTAATTTATCACACTACAGCAGTGTGCAGTTACAGGATGAGCTAGGGAGATTACTGGGCTACGTTCTTCTCAGAGGTATATTTCTAGGTGGATGACATCAGAAGCTTTGTCAAAGTAGAGTATACAAATTGTATGGAGTGTGACTACCCTAAAAGCATTATTTTCTATGCAGAGAGGGTCAGACAGATACACACACAAACTTGTTATGGCTGGAAGTAGAACAGATACTTACCTAATTTATCACACTACGACAGTATGCAATTACAGGACATGCTACGTTGATTACTGGGCTACATCCTTCCCAGAGGTATATTTTTAGGTGGATGACATCAGCAGCTTTGCCAAAGTAGTGCATTTAAATTGTAGGGGCCCTAAAAAGCATTGCTCTCTATACAGACACACAGTTGCCTTGTCTGGGAATTGAACTCCTCCTTTATTATTTTATCACACTACAACAGTATGCAGCCATGGGACAGACCACGGACATTACTGGGTTATAACATTTCCAGGGATGTATTTCTAGGTGGATGACATCAGCAGCCTTACCAAAGTAGAGCATTCAATTGTAAGGAGTGTGATCACCCTAAAAAGCATGGCTCTCTACTCAGACACACACGCACACAGTTGCTAAGGCTGGGGTTAGAACTCTAACCTATTTTATCACAGTACAACAGTACACAGTTATGGGATGGGCCACAGAGATTATTGGGTTACCACCTTTCCAGGGATGTATTTCTAGGTTGATGACATCAGCAGCCTTACCAATATACAGCATTGCAATTGTAGGGAGTGTGACCACCCTAAAAAGCATTGCTCTCTACTCAGACAGACACACATGCATACACATGCACACAGTTGCTAAGGCTCAGGTTAGAACTCCTACCTCACTATGTTATTATAGTACACCAGTACGCAGTTATGGGACATGCCATGGAGATTACTGGGAGACTGCTTTTTCAGGGATGTAGTTCTAGGTGGATGACATCAGCAGCCTTACCAAAGTTGAGCATTGCAATTGTAGGGAGTGTGACCACCCTAAAAAGCATTGCTCTCTACTCAGACAGACACACATGCAAAGTTTCCAAGGCAGGGATTAGAACTCCTACCTAATTAGTTTATCACACTATAGCAGTACACAGTTATGAGATGCACAACAGAGATTGCTGGAATATGACTTTCCCAAAAGTGTAGTTCACAGTAGTTGACCTCAGCAGGCTTGTCATAGTGGGACTATGGGGAGGGCAGTGTGTGTGCATGTGCATCTAGAAGTTGACATGTCACATGCGGCCACAACCTGGATCATATTCAACAGATCCATGTATACAGGTGCTAGATGACTACTTCCTTGAACAGTCATGTTGCACAGCTGGCACATGCACCACACACTCTGTACTGCTGACAGATACCGGTGGCTAGTATCTGCAGTGTGTGACATCAGACCCTCATGTGGTTGTGGCCCTTTGGTTGTGTGCTGAGTGGGAGAGCCCTGGATGGCTCCTTGTCACAGTCACCCTCTTCCTCACATCTATGTATGTCTACCTTTTGCTTATTATAGTGTGTTATCCTTACATATATGCCTGTATTCTTATCCACTGTGTGTGCAAAGCATGTGTGGTGCATACTGAGGAGTGTCTGCACTAACATCTGCGAATGCCAGATTATGTCTGGTCCACTGGTGTTTGCAGACATGGCCTTCATGTGTGTAAGCATGCCCAGCGACCTATCAGTATATTGTTGACTGACATTGCCTTCATTACTCTAAGTGTGTGGGCATGCCCAGTATGACCGTCTGTATTGAATGTGTGGATTGGGTCCATGTAGTTTGTACTGCATTGTTGACCTTTGTGTTGTACACCTACAGGTAGCATGCTGTCTCTGGAAGGTATCCGTCGGTCATTTGACATGGACTGTTACTACAGTACTGCATAGGATGGGGGGCACACCTGGCTATTTCTACATTTCTGCACAGGACGGGGGACACACCTGACTGTTACTATATTTCTACGTAAGATGGGGGACACACCTGACTATTTCTACATTTCCACACAGGATTGGGGGGGCACACCTGACTGTTATTATATTTCTATATAGGATGGGGGCACACCTGACTATTTCTACATTTCTACACAGGATTGGGGGGAACACCTGACTGTTACTATATGTCTATGTATGATGGGGGGCACACCTGACTATTTCTGCATTTCTACACAGGACTGGGGGAACACCTTTCTGTTACTATATTTCTACTTAGGATGGGGGCACACCTGACACTTGTACACATTTGCTAAAACTGTACTGGTATGTCCGGTACTCCATTTCAGTCTGTAGACTTACCTATCATGCTGGCTAGTGGCATACCAGTGTACTACAGATCTTAGCTTTTTATTACCTACATATTTGTTTCTGACTTCCTAGCCTTCAGAACTGATATCCCATTGCCTGGCCTGCTGTAGACTGTCTGTGTAGGCCTGGGGGGTTTACCCATAGGCCTCATTCAGAGGCCATAGCACAGCCTTTGTTTGTGTTTGTCTACACCTGTCCTGCTGGCTGTGACTGTTGTTGGGTATGTGACTCCCCTGACTGGCATGTGTGAGTCGCTTACCTTGTGGGTGTCTCAGTATTGAGGGTGGTGCTGCAGGGCTGCCTATGTCGGATGCACATAGTACACTACCTATACATGGTTAGGCACAGGTAATGTAACGTTTGGCATCCCTTTTACTGTATGTGAGAGTCGGAGAGATGTGTTATTCCCTGGGTCCCTCCCGTGTCAGTGTATGTGCTATGGGTTGCCTCTTTGCCAAGGCCAGGACATACTGTGCATGCCTCCTTCTGCCTACTGAGGAAGGCTCAGGTTGTTCCTCCTCCGAGTCACTCTGTGCCTGTGCAGGCCTTGGCAATGGTGGGGGGCTGTGTGGCCCTGCCCCATTCTGTTCCTGCTACAGCTGTTTCCACAGAATCATATTGTGTAGCATGGCACATACAAGGACAATTTGAGTACATGTAGCTGGTGAGTACTGCAAGGCTCCACCAGATGTGTCCAGGCACCAGAACTGTGACTTGAGCATCCCAAACACATGCTCTATTATGATTCTTGTTTGTGTGTGTGCCTCACTATGGAGTTCTTGTTTGGGTGTGTGTGCATTTCTGCTGGGTGTCATCAGCCACGGCTCCAGTGCATATTCAGCATCCCCCATTAGGTGACCGTTGGGTCATTCAGACCAGGAGGTTTATAAGCAGCAAGTCCAATCTGCCACTCTGCATCCTTACACTCAAGTAAAATGTTATAACTTCCCTTGAAGTCCCCTATTTCAATTGAGCCCAGTACAAAAAATGTGAACTTCTTAAAAGTGTTACACACTGACGCATACCTAGCAAGGGCATTACTATCTTTTTTCTTTATTGCCAGATTGTGTTCATAAATTCTTTGCCTTTCTTTGCATTGAGTTTAAAGCAGTGGTTTTGGCACAAGTCATGTTTCTGTGTTAGACCCCCTTGTAAGATTTTAGTGTCTTGAGTTGATGCTATAATTACTCCTAACTTTTAATCATCTGCAAACTTAGTTAGCCAGAGGCCCCGGACTTTGACATTGACATCTGTGAGATATATGCCAAAGAGGAGAGAGCCCTTTGGGACTTTACAAATTACTGGTCTCTTTGTGGAGTGGGTTTCAACAGTCTTAACTTCTTGGACCATATCTGTGAGCCAGATGGCTATCAAGCATGCTATATAGGGGTTTATGCCAAGTTCTGCAAGTCTGTTTACAATGCCTGAGTGGGATATTGTGTCAAATGCCTTAGGCAGTGTGCACCACCTTACTCTCATCCATTGCCTTGGTGACCTATTCAAAGAAGTCGACTAGGTTATGTAGGTATGACCTTCCCTTGGCCAAACTGAAGTGGGTGGGGTCCAGTGTCTGAAGGTTTCCTATGTCTCTGTTGATCATTTCCATGATAATTCATTCCATTTCTTTGCATATGAGACTAGTCAGACTAATGGGTCTATAGTCCCCGGAGTCTGTTAATGGTCCACCTTTATGAAGAGGGATGACCATTGCAGTCTTCCATTCCCATGACACAAAGCCTGTTCTGAGGCTATAGTTAAATAGTGACTCCAGTGGCTCTGATAGATCATACTTTAGGATATTGAAGAGTCATCCCAGGATATTATCAACTCTCATTGAGACTGTGTTCTTGGCCTTAGTGAGCGCAGCTAGGACATGCTCTTTATTTATAGTTGGTGCGGTTATGTTTGAAGTTATTTTCTGAGGGGTGGATGAGGGAGGTGAGTGGGGTGCAAAATAACTAAATCTGCCAACCAGCAGACTTGCTATATTGCTTGGCTCAGTGAATGTGACACCATTAGCCACCATTTTGGCACTCTCTTGTGTGTTAGCTTTGAAGTGTTTGACATAACTGAAGAAGACCATATGGTGGCTAATGACGTTTTGCCTGTGAGGCTGTCATGACCTCAAAATCAGCTTTCCTGGTACTGATAAGCCCTCAATTGCATGTTTAGTTTGATGAGGGATTTCTTATCTTTTTGTGAGTTACACTTCCTGATTTTAGACATGACTTTTTTCCTTTTGTTGTATACCCTTTTTAATTTAGGATCCCACCAGGGTGGTTTGTTTGTTAGAGTTAATTTTGGGTTTTCTTCTTGTAGGTAAAGCAGCTTCTGTGCAGCCATTGATATGATTATACAGAGATTCTGTGAACAATTCCACATAGTCTGCTGTGTTGTCTGTGTTTGGAAGGGGCTTGGATGTTAAAAAAACTATTGCTTAATAAAAGGTAGTTAGATTTGGAATGGTTCCTAACTGTTACAGGGTTTACTGGAGTTATCATAGTGATGTTTCTTTCATAGAAGACAGCATTGTAAGCAGACCTTACCAGGCAGGATGTGACAAGAGTGGGGGTGGGTAGGGGGCAGCAGAGTTCTCCCATTTGTGAGTACCACCAGGTCCAATAGATTAGAACCTCTGGTGGGCGTATCCACTAACTAGTCAAGGTTTTTTGTGTTGACATAGTCCAGAAATTTCTATGCCTGCAAATCTGAGGCCTTATAGGATTTCCAGTTTCTAGAAGTATAGTTAATATTCCCCATGAGTAAGGTGTTTGGTTGAATGGTGAGTGGCTCCATTAGGCGTAAGTATGAACTATGGGTTTAGTGGGACATAGAGCATGACCTATAGCTTATTAGGATATGTTATGTGACTTTGTCTATAGAAATTTGCATGTGGAAAAAGTCTAGCTCATCATCTTGTTTAAACAACCGAGAGATGTTTGTTGCTGATGTAGACTGAAACATCTAGTACACCTTTAGTCCCTGTTTGTGTAGTTGCTGGTCCAAATGTTTGAAAGACACTAAAGCCTTACACTGCTAGAGTACTTTCAGTGACTTTAAGCCTTGACTTGTTAACTGCGTAGATACCTGCATTCTTCAGGGAGTGGAGATTCTTGTTTATGCTCCTGGCATTGAGCAGTAAGAACTTAAGGTTTACTTGGAATGTCTTTTTTATGTTGGAAGGCTTGTCAATTTGCCATTACCTAAAAGGCTGTATGGAGAAGGATAAAGTTTTAGCCAATAACTGGAAGCACACAGACTTCTTTTACTACTGTTAGTGTATAACTGAAGCAGTAATAATCAATTCCACTCTCTCAGTAAACCTACCTTTTGTTTGCATTTATATAATCTTCAGTCACATAGGAGAAGAACTGACAGTGTGGATCACGTGTGCAGTATTCCTGACAGCTTTCCAAACTAGTTGCTGTGATCTGAATTACATCATCAGCATTGAATCGAACATTGTTGTACAAATTAGTAATACACCCTAAAATAAAAGAATGCACTGTATAAGGTAGAGGCAACGTACTGCAAAAGCATACATTACATACATATGTTAATTAGCAATTATCACTCTGACATTCATTAAATTATAAACACATGCTCTAATGGCCTCTGGTCATTATAGAAAAGTGTGTGTGTGTGTGTGTGTGTGTGTGTGTGTGTGTGTGTGTGTGTGAGTCTTCTTTTGTTTAAGTGGCCTAGGATAATTTCAACCACAAAGTGAGCAAAAGGCACTCACAATTACCTATACAATAATGTTACAATTCTGAAACCACAAAATTACCCCGGTTTGGCACTTATTCCCCTAATGGAGAGGGGCAGCCTTTGAATGCAGAATGTGTAAAAGCCTGTATAATAACTGTAACATTTCTTGGGGTGTTGACACATGCTGGAAATATTTTGGTAATGTTACATTGCAGCAGGACTTCTCAACCTCTTAGAGTAAGAAATACGGACAAAGACATAAAAAAGTGGTACAAATAGGGGCACGTTTGAATTATTGCTCTTACAAACTTAGAAAGTTGATAAGTTGATAGAATAGCAGGTTTTTCATTAGCATGAATTTATTGAAGGGTATGAAGTCTAAAACTCAAATGTCTGTCATTATTTTCAAATTTCAATCTTCAATGATTTGCCATCAATTTGCCAGAAAGCCATGATTTTATGAAAAACGGACCAAAAATATAAGGCAAAAATCTGGACATTCTGCAAAGTCTGTACAGTTGAGAGGTATGCATTGCAGACTGTTAGAGTTAGCTTGTTAGAATCTTGTTATATCTCAAATTATACTAAATTTACAAATACTCAACACAGAAATAAGGCTGGTGATGAGGAAAACTGTAAATATAATCAAAGAATAGGGTAAGCTTGGCTAGGCTTAAAATGTCTCTTGGTCCAATAGCCTATACGTGTAATGCTATAATTGTATACATAGTAATGGTACAGTTACCTTCACAGTAATGTTACAGTTACAGAAATAGTAATGCCACAGTTACTTATACAGAAATGCTACAATTACATATACAGTAATTCTACAGTTACCTGCATGGTTAATGTTATAGTTACGTACATAGTAATTCTACAGTAACCTACATGGTTAATGTTATAGTTACATACGTAGTAATTATACAGTTACCTACATGGTTACTGCTATATTTACATACTTAGTAATTCTACAGTCACCTATAGGGTTAATTTTATAGTTAAATACATAGTACTTCTACACTTACCTACACGGTTAATGTTATAGTTACATACATAGTAATTCTACAGTTACCTACACAGTTAATGTTATATTTACATACTTAGTCATTCTACACTCACCTATATGGTTAATGTTATAGTTACATACATAGTAATTCTATACCTAGCTACAGAGTTAATGTTACAGTTACAGCTACACAGTTAATGTTACAGTTACATACATAGTAATTCTACAGTTACCTACACGGTTAATGTTATATTTACATACAAAGTAATTCTACAGTTACCTATACAGTTACTGTTATATTTACATACTTTGTAATTCTACACTTACCTACACAGGTAATGTTATAGTTACATACATAGTAATTCTACAAGTTACCTACACAGTTACTGTTATATTTACATACTTAGTAATTTTACAGTCACCTATATGGTTAATGTTATAGTTACATATGTAGTAATTCTATACTTACCTACATAGTTAATCCCCAGGATTCAGCAAGCTCTGCACGGTGTGCAGGAATAGTGCAAGAGCTGCTGCATGCAATATGTCTGCCAAGTGATCCAGGATAGAGCCCTCGGCGCATGCATGACAGCCCCTACACTATTCCTGCATGGACACAGCTCCTGTATGCTAATTACCTCATTTTTAGGTGAAAACTATGCACATGAGGTGAATTAGTGATCCAGGAAACAGGCAGTTATCTGTGCAGGAATAGTGTAACCTGCATTAATGTATTTGGTTACTAACCGAATACATTTCTGCAAATAACAAAATGGTGCCATGACAGCACCAAATAAAGCATGTATTAAATGGAGTAGGCATGCCAATGCCAAATATGTGGCCATTGTCATGGGAAATAGTTGCAAATTTGTAAAAAATAACTTTTATTTTTTGGGGTCGATTTTGGCCATTTAAGCATAGTGCAGCAGTGCGCAAATGGGATCTTTCAGAAAAAAAAAAAGTGATTTATACAGAAATATGAATTTTGCCATTATAGTCAATGGCATGTAGAATGAAAACAATACCATGGAATAGTGGTTGCTAAGGGGACGGCCCAGCGTCAATGCAGTAACTATGAATTAGCAGTCAGTTCTATGCAAATGAGGGGATTGATACTGAATCGCAGATTTCTCCTCAGTGTAAGCTTGCACTCAACTGTGTAGGTGGAGCAACACCATGGTGTAAGTGTAAAAGCAGGATGATCTCATAAGAGGGTATGTCACACATGCTTTAAGCTGACTGGAGCTCTATGGCCCATGTTTGCCCTTAGCTAAGCACAGCTAAGGAAAGGGGTGTGTCTGAGGCTGTAATGTCTTATTACAGAAAAAGCAGAGTGTGTCCGTGTCCAGGGAGGGCCAGTTTATTGTGTTTACATTGCCTAAATGGGTGTGCACACCATGCACCAGGTTTTAAGCAAAAAAAAAAAAAAAAAAACAAGAAATAGCAGCTCTGTTCACATCTGAGCATCGGGTATGCGCAGCACACCTCGGGACTTAAACGGGAAGGCAATGGGAAGGCAATCAAGGAGATCTAGCATAGCTGGCAGGTGAAATGTATCAGAATCAGCCAATTACACAGGCAGCAGCCCAGCCCATTCCAGCAAACTACTATAAACTATGCAAACACCTTTCTCTCTGGTTTTTCCCAAAACCACTATACCACCGGTGTACACAAGTGGGGAAATTTTAACTGAAAAAAAAATGACAAATGATAGGGGCTGCTGTGGCTCTCATACATCAATATGTGGAAGAAGCTGAGGGTGGTGAGGATAAGAATGCTGATGACCAACCCACAGTGAGGAGACGGAGAAGGGTGTACAGACCAAGGGTAACCTTCCAGGGGCTACATGAGCTAAAGATAGTGGAGTGCTATAGGGTGGACAGGGACCTCCTACTGCAAATTGTTGAGCTGTGTCATCCACACCTCACACACAGAACTAACAGAGGGGAACTCATCCCATTGGATACCAAGGAATGTGTAGGCTTAAGAATACTAGCCACAGGTACCATCTAAAGTCAACTGGGGATATCATGGGGATCTCACAGGCATCAGCACCCAGGGTACTCCATCAGTTCCTGGATGCCATGTCAGCACATGCCAGTGAGCACATATATTTCCTCAACAACCATGAGGGGTTGACCAGCAATATTTGTCTCTTCCACCAAATAGCAGAATACCCTGAGGTAGTGGGTGCTATAAACTGCATGCACATACACATCAAAGCACCACCTGGTGAGCGGGGTAGGGTCTACATAAATCACAAGGGCTTCCCCTCCATCAACTGCCAGGTTGTGTGTGATGCCCAGGGCATTATAATGAATGTGTGTGCTGGGAGCTCATAAAGCTATCACGACTCCCAAATCTGGCATTGCTCACAGCTATACTAGATATTTGCCAGTGGGGGCATCCCATGTGGCCACATAGTGGGGGATGCTGGTTACGCACTGGAGCTGTGGCTGATGACACCCATCAGAAACACAGACATACCTGAACAAGAACTCCATAATGAGGCACATGCACAAACCAGAATCATAATAGAGCATGTTTTTAGGATACTCAAGTCATGGTTCCGGTGCCTGGACATATCCAGTGGAGCCTTTCAGTACTCTCCAGCTACATCTACATGAATTTGCGTTGTATGTGCCATGCTACACAGTATGATCCTGCGGAAACTGCTGCTGCAGCAGGAACAGCATGGGACAGGGCCTCAGCCCACCCCCCCACCATTGCCAAGGCCAGCACAGGCACAGAGTGACTCAGAGGATGAGCAACCTGAGCCTGCCCCTGTGGACAGAATTAGGCATGCCCAGTATGCCCAGGCTTTGGCAAAGAGGCAATGCATAGCACATACACTGACACGGTAGGAACCCAGGGAATGACATCTCTCTCTGACTCGCACATAAAGTAAAAGGGATGCCAAACATGACACTACCTGTGCTTTAACATGTATAGGGAGTGTACTATGTGCATCTGACACAGTCAGCCCTCCAGCACCATCTGCAATACTGGCACAGCCACAAGGTAAGTCACTCTTCTTATCAATTGCTGAATGGTGTATTATGTTCTGCCAGTTGTATCCATGGTATGGATGTGAGCATGCAAGGGATTCGGGTTGCTGAATGGGATGCCAGAAGATAGTGAACACCCATAAGGGCAGCATGAAATCCATAGCAAATACTGGTGTCAACAAAGTAGGCAGCACTACACAAGTTGACAAATCCCACTGCAAGACATGTGGTGGCCCAAAAGTGTGTCCATAGGACACACGCATGCATGTCAGTGAGGCTCACATACCCAACAACAGCCTCAGCCAGCAAAACAGGTGTAGATGACCACAAAGAAAGGCTGTGCTAAGGTCTCCAATTGATGGCAATGGAGAACAGCCCCCCTGCATACCTACACAGACAGACTACAACAGGTCAGGCAGTTGTATGTTGGGTCTGAAGGGTAAGAAGTTTGAAACTAAAATGTAGGCAAATGAAACCCAAGATCTGTACTCTACTGATATGCCTCTAGTCTGCAGGATAGGTCAGGATACAAAATGAAATGGAACCCAACAGAGTACCTGAAATACCAGTACAGTCATAGCAAATGTTTACAGTTGTCAGGTGTGCCCCCCCCCCCAATAATCCTATGTAGAAATGCAGTAACATGTATGTGTGGGTTTAATAACAGTGGAGCAGAGATACCTGTGCTGGCCAAATGAGCAGGATAGATTGTTGCACATGTACAATATGCAGGTCTCCTGTGTGTTAGGTTGCTGTGTGTTGTATATTGTGTGGAAGTGGTCAGCATATAGGCATGGAGGCTTGTGTCCCAGTGGCCTATGCCCAGTACTGTTGATGACAGGGCCATGTACTGCAACTGCAGTGCCGACCACGATGCATCCCAGCAAGACCCAATTCAGCAGTCATCCATACTCACTGTTCAGATGTCAGTATCTGTCACCATATGAAAGATGGATATGCCATGAATGTGGGCCCACACAGTACACAGGTGGAAGTACCCTAGACAGAGTACATATAATTTAACTGTCAACTGCACACACCTTTGGAATTTTACATACATGTTAGCAGCATGTACATTGTCTGTGTAGTATGGAATACTTATGCAGTCTGGCCAGTCACTGGCAGACCACAAAAGGCACAGTAAGGATGTAATGAGAGACTGCCTATATCCCTGTACAAGGCAGTATAAGGTGAGTGTCCCATGTATATCTGTGAGTCAGCTGCAAGAAGCTTCCATATCACAAATGCACTCAGCTCACCCCACCATCAGCCACAGGTTTATCACAGGTCATATCCCTGCTGTTGGGAATGAGTACAGTATGCCCCCCAATTCTGTATGGGGAATACCCACAGAATGCAGCATGCTGAAGAGGTGTCCCATGCAGGTGTGTCCCTAGCTGTAGGCAGCACCCTGCCAGCATCCAGAACAATGGATTAATATGGACAGGATCTACTGCCATTAACACCTCACACACTTACCCTGTAACCCCAGGGGGATTCAGAGGCTTGCAGCCTGGGACTGTAGGAGTGATAGAATGCACTGGCCTGCATCACTAGCAAATGCCTTACAATCCTCTGTTAAAGGCCTGTGGCTTTTGGGTTTCTAATACCATGATGGGAATGGACCCCATTCCTGAGTCAAAGTACAGTTAAAGTTCATGAAATTAGTATTGTTTCACTCTTTGATGTTAGCCACAAGTGCTCTTCCCAGCACCCGCAATGTGCCCAGTAATGACTCCTTCTGCAATTCATACGATGTTACATGAATTGGTAACATATCTAAATACGATTGTAAATTATTTTTTATAAGACCAGTTGCTCTTACTACTATTGGAACTGCCTGGGTATCTTTCTTCCACATGGCTCTCATTTCTGCCTGCAGATAGAGGTATTTTATGACTTTGTGTCTCTCTGTACGCAAGACACTGTAGTCACTAGGTGTGGTGATTTCAGTGATCAATGCTATTTTTGTCTTCTTTTCTTGGACCACTATATCTGGTTTTCTAGCATCTATCTTTTGGACTGTTGGTATTGGGTGATCCCATGTGATGTAAACTTCATAATTTTCTATGATTCTCTGTGACTCATGTTTCCAGTGTTTTTCAGCCACTTCGATACCATAATGTTTGCACAATCTCACCACATTATTATGCCTTTCAATATACAGTATCTCTGACATCAGAGAGTCGCAACCAGCAATAATATGTGTGACTGTTTCCAATTTGTTTCCACAAAACCTACATATGTCTGTTTCTCCCACATGTTCACTGGACTTAGTAAACCAGCATGTATGTAGCCCACTATCTTGGGCTGCCAATATTAAGCTTTCATTTCTTGATGTAACTTCACCTCTCCTTATCCATTCCTGCATTCATTCTTGATCAACATGAGGGTCTTCCAGAAGTTTTCTATACTTGCAATTATATTTATGTTTTTTCCACATTTCTTGCCTTCTCACCTGATCCTTCACCTTATATTCTTTCTTTTGTTTTTCAGCACATTCAGTTGCTGCCTGGTTTTTATCCACTTCTGGTTTGATTTCTGCCAATGTATGTTATCTCACTGAGTCCCAAGTAACAACATAGCACAGTCCACAGAACACAAATACAAGGCCATGTCGACAAATCCCAGTAGCATGCCCACCATGTCCTACTGCATGAACTGTGGACCAACCCCTAAATACTTCTGGGATGAGGAGATAACTATAAGGATATGTATCAGATATTGCTTGCATAATGTTAGGAAGAGGATAGAATAACAGAGTGGGGGGTGTAGAAGCATGGACACCATGGAGTGTGTGAAGTCTGAAACTCTGATGTGTGCCCATACTATCCCTGCCTGAAAACCCAGTAATGGGTGGCTACAAATCTGCTTGCAAACCACAATGTGAAGGGGAACTGACAAGATATATGAGCCCTGCCTCGGGGTAACCTGTGTGAATCTATGCAGCTGACAAGTATGGCCACAGCAGGATATGGCCATTCTGTCATGTCGATAGATGTACAGGCAGGGGATCCTAAGCCACCACAGTACCAAGGTGCTGGACCATTTACACAGAGCTATCAGCAAGTGTCTGCAGCTACCTCTTCAGAATGACATGAGTGTGCAAGAATATGTAGGCTGCAGACCATAATACTGGACACAGCTTCATTCATCTTGTATTCCCCAGGAAATTACTGTGAGCAAATAAGTATAGCTGTCAGTAGTTGGTGACATAATACATCAAAGTGTGAAACAGTACATATGTCTGAATATCTCTGCTAACACCAAACCCATGTAGCACAAGCAGCACAGACATGATTATTTATAGTATCCCACTATCCTTTGCCCATTGTGACTCCATATTGTCAAGCTATCTACAGATATCCTGTAGAAATAGGTTGCTAGCTGTAGGTGTAGAACACAAATGCCTGCACTGGAGTACAACCTACCTGAAATGGATTCACACATCCAATACAGAAGGTCATACTGGGCATGCTCCCACACTTAGAGAAATGAAGCCCATGTCTGACAACAACAGTGGACTATACATATCTGTCAGTCGCAGATTTCTGTGCACACACACCACGTTGCACACCATTCATGCTTTGCACACAGATCAGATAGGAATGCTCACACATATCCAAGGCCAACAGACTATAATAGGTCAAATGTACACACATAGAGATGTTGGGAAAAGGGAGAGAGACAGTGACAAAGAGCTTCCCATCAAGAGGCCTGTCCCACCCCCCACACATCCAATTGGCCAATATCACATGATGTGCCAATGTCTGTCACTGTAGACATTTGCTTCTAGTAGCCCTCAGCACTATAGTGTCTGTGGTGCCTGTGACAACTGTGTAACATGCCAGTACATGTCATTGTTCATCTAGTAGTCATATACCCAGTCCTGTCAAATGTAAAGCTGTGTGTGAATGAGTGTTGTGTGTGTGTTTTCAGAGGAATGGTTTATGGCCCATTCACACACACTGCACTTCCCATTGCCCTGGTTAAGCTAGCCTGCTGTCGGTTACCTTGAAATACCCCTTTAGACAATGATAATCCCCAAAGCTCTGTGGTGCTTGAAATGACTGTGTAATGCTATAGTATAACATACTAGTTAGGTAGGAGTTCTAATCCCTGACATGGCAACTGTGAAGCTGTGTGTGTGTGTGTGTGTGTGTGTGTGTGTGTGTGTGTGTGTGTGTGTGTGTGTGTGTGTGTGTAGGGATCAATGATTTTGAGGCCCTTCACAGTCACTCCACCTCCCATTGCCCTACTTTAGCAAGCCTGCTGATGTCAGTCACCCTGAAATACCTCCTTGGAGAAGGTTCAGCCCTGTAAACTCTGTGGCATGTGCAATAATGGTGTAATGCTATAGTGTAACCTACTAGTAAGGTAGGAGTTCTAATCCCCAACATAGTAAATGTGAAACTCTGTGTGAGTGTTTGTGTGTGTGCGTGTGTGTGTGTGTGTGTGTGTGTGTGTGTGTGTGTGTGTGTGTGTGTGTGTGTGTGTGTGTGCAGGGAGCAATGATTTTGAGGCCATTCACAGTCACTATACCTCCCATTGCCCTACTTCAGCAAGCCTGCTGATGGCAGTCACCCTGAAACACCTCTTTGGACAAAGGTCAGCACTGTAAGCTCTGTGGCACATGCAATATCTGCGCACTGCTATCGTGTAACATGCTAGTTAGGTAGGAGCTCTAATCCCAGACATAGCAACTGTAATACTTTCTGTGAGTGTGTGTGTTTGTTTGTGTGTGTAGAGATCAATGGTTTTGAGGCCATTTACAGTTGCTACATCTCTCATTGCCCTACTTTAGCATGCCCGCTGATGTCATCTACCTTGAAATACACCTTTAGGTTCATAGGTAGGTACTAGGCTATTGGCCCAAGGGCCTAAGTAAGCCTAGCCAACAAGGTTCCCGGGCTTATGCCACCCAAGAAAGGTATTTTTCTGTGCCCCTGTTGAGCAGAGCCACAGAAGTGATCCCTGGGGTGTATTTCCTATTTCCCATCCACTCATTAAGATTTTTCTTAAAGAGTGCTAATGAGGAACTTTGCTTGACATAGATGGGTAGCTTGTTCCAGAGTATGGGAAGTCTCTGGGACAGGAATCTATCTCTCCAGTATGTCCTGTTTAATGTGGTGACAAGGTTTAGGTCCCTAGAGCATGTAGCTCGGAGGGATTGGGATTTCTTTAGGTGTAGCATATCCAAGAGCTCTGGGTTTGACATAGCTTTTATATGTTAGGCAGTGATCACCTTGGAGTAGGCGATATGCTACAGAGTAAAGCTGGAGTTTTTGGAGATGGTCAGTGTAGGGCATCTGTTTGAGGCCAGTAATCCTCTTTGTGAGGTACTTCACTGGCTTTTCCAGCTGCTGCAGATGTCTTGTGATGTACATTCCAAAAGGTGCATTGTACTCTATAATGGGTATAATGAGTGTCGAGTACAGGGCAACAATTACCTTTTTTTTTCTGGATGAAAACACATTTGTGATAAGGTGTGCCACATAGAAGGATTTCCTGACTACTGTGGCAATGTGATTATCAAAGAAGAGACTACTGTCCACCTGGGTCCCAAGGTCTCTTATCACATATTTGTCATTAAGAAGACTGCACATATGTGGTAGATCATGGGTACAGTGTTTTTACCAAAGGGGATAACAATGTACTTTTTGGCATTGATCTTGAGGCCATGGCTCTGACACCAGGCATTTGTCTCAGTGAGGCCGCATCATTTGGTGTCTTGACTATAGCACCTAGTTTGCAATCATCTGCAAACTTCTTTATCCAGAGGCCTTCTGTGTTAGCCTGTACTTCAGAGAAGTAGATACCAAACAGGAGAGGTCCCAGGACTGAACCCTGTGGTACTCCACTTGTCACTGGTTTGAAGTCAGATTTGGAGTCTGCAACTTTTACAGTGTGGGTTCTGTCAATGAGCCAGTTGGCAACTCATCTTGTGACATAGGGAGTTATACCTAGTTTAGTGAATTTAGCTATAATTCCAGAATGGGGTATGGTGTCAAAAGCTTTGGCGAGGTCAAGATAGGCTGTGTGAACCACCATACCCTTGTCAACAGCTTTGGTGACTGCCTCAAAGAAGTCAATCAGGTTCAGGAGGCATGATCGGCCTTTCACAAACTCAAACTGGGTGGGGTTCAGAGTTTGGAGGTTACCAATGTCTTTGTTTATGAATTCCATGATGATGCATTCCATGGCTTTGCAGAACAGGCTCACCAGGCTAATAGGGCGATAGTTCCCAGGATCAGTGGTGCCCCCCCTTTGTGGAGTGGGATAACTGTTGATGTATGCCATTCAGTGGGCACAAAGCCTGATGTGAGGGTATGATTGAACATGGTCCTTAGGTGGGGAGTGAGTTCATTCTGAAGTTTGTGTAAAACACAGCCTGGGATGTTGTTCGGTCCCATGGCTGCTGTGTTTTTGGCTTTAGAGTGTGCAGCTTTTACCTGTGTAGTTGTGATTACAGGGACTCTGCTTTCTTCCTGTATAGACATGGGCCCTTTAGGGGGTGAGAGGGGGGTAAAGTTAGCACTGAACCTTTTAGGGGGTGAGAGGGGGGTAAAGTTAGCACTGAACCTATCTGCCAGGATGTTGGTAATATCAGTTGGTTCTGTAATTTTTTTGTGCCATTGTGCTGTAATTCAGAGCAGATCTGCGTGTTGCCACTGAGATTCTTGGCATAGCTATAGAATGCTTTGTGGCTGTTCATAGAATCAGTGGTGATTTTGTTTCCATAATTAGCTTTGGAGGATCTTAGAAGGGATCTCAGCTTCTTACTGTGGCTGACCAGGGAGCTCCTCCACTCATGGGATTTTACTCTCTTTTGCAACAGTTTCTTCCTTCTGTTGTAGAGTTTGTTTATGGCAGGGGACAACCAGATTGGCTTCCTTTTTTTGGAGGATAGTGTCTTGGTTCTGTTTGAGCTAGCATGATCCATGGACTTGTGTAAGTGCTTATAGAGTGCATTTGTGTAGGATTCAGCAGTCGTAACTGTATTGTCCATATGCATGGGTGTCACGAAGTTCACCACTTCTGTCTTAAGAAGCAAGAAGTTGCCTTTGGAGAAATTTTTTACTATGGTTTCCATAATGGGGGGTGGGGGCAGGATGTGGATATCTAGGGTGATTAGCTTATGGTTGGATTTGACCAACGAGGAGTTGACTTCAGGTGTGTAACACCGGTCACTCATGTTGGTAATGACTAGGTCTAGGATATTGTTGCCCCTGGTGGGGGTATGGATAAGTTAATCCAGGGCATTGAAATTTATGAATTCCAGAAAGTGCTGCGTGAAGGAGTTGGTACATGTGTAGTTTTCCCAGTTAATGGTGGGGTAGTTTAAATCACCCATTATTAAGGTGTTTGGTTGAACCCTAATATTTTTCCAGTATATCAAGAAAAGAGGAGGAGGAATCCTGGGGCATGGTGGGGGATCTGTAGCAAGCTACAATTTGGATTACAGTTTTGCCCAGAGTTAGTTGCACTTGGATAACCTCGGACGCATTATGCTGAGCAACTAGCCAGGAGGTGTGGATATCCTTAATGAATATGGACATACCTCCACCTTTGGTGTTCCAGTCCAGATTAGATGGTCGAAAAGTGTGGTATGTGTTATAGCCTGGCAATGCAGGGGTGCTCTCTGGAGACTTGAACCAGGTCTTAGTCACTGCACAGATATCGATGTTCTCCATTTTAAGGAGTGCCTCAAGTGAGTGTATGTTGAGATTTAGACTTCTAGCATTGATTAGCATTACCCTCCATTTTTGCTTGCCTGTTCCTGTTACGGTGGTGAATTTGTCATTTGAACCTTGCCTAAAAAAGGCACTATAGGGCCGGCAAGAGCCTTTGCCAGTATCCAGAATCCCAGGGGTGACAGGTGCAAGCCATCTCTGGCAAAGCATTATGGTCTGTTGACCATGTCGTCCCAGGCAGACAGATACTGGATTCCCTTAGAATGAAAGCAGAAGCTTAGCTAATTGTTGAAGTCAATCATTTTGTCCTTGTACTGCAGTATAATTCTGGGTGATGGCAGGATGCTACTCAGGGCTAGGGTCATACCTGTCTGGGCTACATGATCGAAGAGCTCTTCCATGTCTCTTTTCATGTAGTCCAGGGAGGTACATCTCAGATCATTCACACCAACATGGACAATGACAGAGTCATATTTGTACTTGTGGAGTGACCTGAGTGCATGGGTTATGTGACGGATCCTGGCACCCAACAGGCAGCTGTCAGTAACCTTCTCCTTGTTTAACCTGGTGAGTGGGACATCAGTGTGCTGACTATAGAGTCACCTATGACTAGTGTGTTGGGTATGTTGTTTTGCCTTATGGGCTGTGGTTGAGTGGCACACTGAGTCTGTGGGCTATGTGTCATTTGGGTTGTGTTGGGAGGAGGATGCTTGTGCTTCTGCTTTGGAGGTTTCTGTTGCTTGAGCAGATTATTATTTAGAGCCTCCACAAATGTTTTTATGTTTCTATGCATGGTGTAGGTTTAGTAGAACTATGTGATGAGTGTGGTGTGGTGCAAGTGTTTACCTTCTCCTCTTGACTGTCAAGTCTAGTCTTGGTTGGAGAGAGCTTTACCTCAAGTTTGGCTAGATGAGTGCATCTCTCACAAGTTGTAGTGTTGGGTGGTAGGAGGAGAGGGTTGTTTATGTACATGAGGCAATTGCTACATTGCCTCAAGATGCCCAGATTCATCAGGTAGACAGGGGAGAACACTGGGAGCTGACCCTTGGACATGCCTGAATAAAAAAATATTTTCCTCTAGACAAGTGAGGAAAGTGAGTACAAGAGCTCTTTTTCTCTAAGCAAGTGAGGAAAGTAAGTACAAAAACTGTTTTCCTCTTGGTAATGAGGAAGGTTGAGTGCTGTAGAAATTTGTAGCTTATTTAGTGCTGATAATAAGTTCTGAACAAGTGCTGAGCGTGAATAAGTAAATCCAAGTGCTAAAAATAATAATCTGTATCTGGATCTTGTGGTAAATAGGCTACCTAGTGCTTACCACTCCCACTGATAAGTTACAAGGTTTCCCTCCAACACAGAAAGGCTTGGGGGGCTCAGATGCTTACAAACAGTCCTGGATACAGCAAAGCTGTATCTGGACTAGACTAGTTACAGGAAAGATGGGAAACAAGCACAAACACAGGCTTTTAAACCAGAAAGTTGAAAGAGATGGAAAAACTGCCCAAACAGCCAAAAAAATTCCAATTTCGGGGCCAAAAACCACTCTTGTGGCAGATAGGCTGCCTAGTGCTTACTACTCCCACTGATAAGCTAGAAGGCTTCCCTCCAACACAGAAAGGCTTGGGGGCACAGAAGCTTACAAACAGTCCTGGATACAGCAAATATGTTTCTGGACTATACTAGCTACAGGAAAGGTGGGAAACAAGTGCAAATGAAGGCTTTTAAACCAGAAAGTTGAAAGACATGGAAAAACTGCCAAAATGGCCAATAAACTACAATTTCTGGGCCAGAATCCACTCTTGTGGTAGATAGGCTGCCTAGTACTTACCACTCCCAATGATAAGCTAGAAGGCTTCCCTCCAATCAGAAAGGCTTTGGGGGCTCAGAAGTTTACAAACAGTCCTGGATACAGCAAATCTATCTCTGCACTAGACTACTCACAGGAAAGGCAGAAAACAAGTTTGGAATTTATATATATATATATATATATATATATATATATATATATATATATATATATTTATATATATATATATATATATATATATATATGGATTCACTGTAGAAGCTGGCAATACTGAAATATCGAAATTCAGTATTTTGAGCCCATAAAGTGGAATCCCAAGAAGAGTAAAACCTCAGAAGCACGAAATTCAAAACCTCGAATACCGGAAGTTTTGAATTAGCGCTTCTGATGTTTCGCTGTGGTTATGGATTCAGGTAAGTGTGTATGTGTTAAGGGTTTTGGGTATGGGCTGTGGTGTGTGTTAGTGTGTTTTGTTTCTGTGATGATGTGTGAGGATAATATAGCTTGTGTGGTGGTGTTTTGTGTATGTTTGTATGTAATGCAACCTTGGAGTTAGAATATTTAAGTGGGGGGTGCAGGGGGGCTTGCCCCCTTGCTTTTATGTAGTAGAGAGCTTGTGTTTGTGTGTGGGGAGGAAGGTGTATGTGTCTGGAGTATAATCGCTAATTCAAAATATCTGGTGTGCAAGATTTTGAATTTCGCACTTCTGAGTTTTCGTTCTTTTTAGGAATTGACTTTATAACCTCGAAATACTGAATTACTGAATTTCGACATTTCAGTATTTCAAGGATATAAAGTGAATCCATACATATATATATATATATATATATATATATATATATATATATATATATATATATATATATATATATATATTTAGTAAAGTGGAAATGGAGAAGGAGGAACAGTAGATAATTCAAGGTTAAGAGCTTAAGTGGTTTGGCTTTCTCAAAAAGTTCTCTCTGTATTAGAAAGAATGAACTAATGACAGTAGCAAAACTCTCTGTGAGTGTGTGTGTTTGTTTGTATGTGTAGGGATGAATTGTTTTGAGGCCATGCACAGTCACTACACCTCCCATTGCCCTACTTTAGCCCTATAAGCTCTATGGTGCATGCCGTAAATGCGGAACAATGTAGTAGCAGTAACTACACAGCTATGGATTTAAATCTTATCTGTGGCAAGTGTTTGCGTGTGTGTACTCAAACATATTGGTCCAATTTACAGCCAGTACACATCTCAGAGCCTGACTTTAGCAGTCCTGCAGATATCATCCACCTGACAAGTATCTGTTGTAAAGGCTAAACTAAGCCATGTCAGTGGTGCATGCAGTAAATGTGTAGCATAATGGTCTGTAAAAGTTGTTATACAGAAGTTGGAACCTCACCCCTGGTAAATGTGTGATTAGAGTAAAATTATTTTTGGGATCTCTCACCCACTACATCATCCAATGCCAGTATTTAAAAGGGCTGGTGATGTTCCTCACCTTAGAAGTGCCTTGAGACAACATCCATCCAATAAGCTCTGTGGCATGTGCGATAAATGAAGTGCACTGTAGCAGCAGTACATGGCTAGGTAGGGGGTTGAATCTCAATACTGGCAAGTGTGTGTAGGTTGTTGTGATTGTATAATGACAGGATACATTGTGGGGTGGGTTTTGCTAAATTATTACATTGAGGACCTAGTATATGTTACAATGTCCACCTTACAAGGACAACAGATGTCAAATGGCAGAGAGGCTGGTGTAGACAATCCATAGCCCCACATGTGCATTATGGATTGAACAATATAGGCAACCCTTGTATTACTCAGAGAACACTCTCTACACATGTCTCATACACAAACACCATTGGCTAGGCAACAACCACTATAGTGGTAGTTCCCTGCATATTGCCCACTGATACTAACCATAGTGTAATTGCAGTGGACTACATGCCTGTTGACCACAACACTGCCACTGACATCAGAATGTACTGTGATGTGTAACATCTCCTGACTGAGGTTGTGTTATCCAGCAAGTAAACTGACATGGCACTCTGTTCCATCCCTACAATAGGCAAATACATGCTTACAGTGGTTCTTTGCTATGTTCCCCACTGGATGCCTGCAACATCTGTAGAGTCTGCAAATGTAACCCACAAAGGGAATACCATGCCTAATACACATGCCCTGTATGGACAGATGCCACTGACTTCACTAAATACCTGTATCATGCTGTCAATGTAGGTGCAGGCACGACCTCAGTTCCATAGCCAGGTCTCATGAAATGGGGTCAGAAATGCCACATCAGATGATAACAGTCTGTCTACACAACATGCCCCAGAGATCTCAAGTACCCTTCCTCACATCACCGAACATGCATGTGGGTCATGTGCACAACACAGACATTGTCCATGTTATGGAATATAGATCACATACATGGCAAGCATTGCACAGCAGTGGCCACCCACAATACTAACCCAGATGAGTGGATGATGAATACAATACCCACCTGTGTGGGCCAATCCAGGGACTACACCCCTGAGCAACACTAGAGACCATTGTCATGTGTCCTGATGCCAATGAATTCCCTTTGCCTAGCCTTGTACAACCTTCAGGCACAGTCAACTACTACACATCTGTGAAGCAATGAACCCATGCATCGCAGTACAGGCAAGTGTGTGTGTATGTGTGTGTGTGTGTGTGTGTGTGTGTGTGTGTGTGTGTGTGTGTGTGTGTGTGTGTGTGTGTGTGTGTGGTGATTAATTCTTTTGAAGCTATTCACACTCACTACACCTAACATTGCTCTATTGTAGCATGCCTGCTGATGTCAGTCACCTTGATATAACCCTTTGGCCATATATCAGCCTGATAAACACTGTGGCACATGTGATAACTGTATAATACTATAGCATAGCAAACTAGTTAGGTAAGAGTTCTAATCCTGATCATGCCAACTGTGATAATGTGTGTGATTTCCTGAGAGAGTGTGGTAGTGTCTTATTTGACACCTGCTTTTGTGGACCATCACATGTACTACACTTCCTTATCCTTCCTTTATCACTGTTGTTGATGTCACTCACCTTCAAAGATACCTTTGGGCAACTCTTTAACATGTTGTTGGGGTTGGGATGGTGGCCTAATGGTTAAGGTGTTTGCCTTACAAACACAAGGTACAGGGTTTGAATCTCCAAAGGGATAACTGGCTATGCTTAAAATAGACAGCAAGGACAGTTAGCCTGATACTAATCTATGGACCTATGTAAGCTCTCTGGCACGTGCAATAACTGCATGACAATGTAATAGCAATACATAATCAGGTAGGGGTTTGAAACACAGTACTGGTAAATGTGTGTGTGTGTGTTATCAGTGCCCTGTGTGTGTGTTGTGGTGATTGTGTAATGACAGGGTCCATTGCAGTGTGGGTTTTGCCACATCATTATATTGAGGAGCTACATGTCCCATTGTCAACATTACAAGGCCAACATTTTCCAAACATTGTAGAGATTGTTGTAGACAATCTTCAGCCATAAATGTGCATAGCCTTGTGCAATGGCATACACTGTGGAGACAGGCCAACAAATAGGAAGGGGATATTCCAGACATGGGGACAGAATGTAAGTATTGCTCTTCTACATTTGAAGTAATGTTGGTTTAACAGGGTTTGTGTGGATATGGCTGTTCTACATGATTTGAAGTCTGGCGTGACAGTATTATGTGGGTGAGTAAAGTCTCACCTGTAGGGCTATCTGCAGACTGTCCAGAGTTTGGAGTCTTACATGTGTTTTGTTACTCACACATTTCCTATCTGTAGATATGCACTAGAATACTGGTCTGTGAGTTACTGACTTTATATCCCTCAGCAGACATTTGACACAACAAATTCTGTTACACCAGGTAATGTTCAGATTATCACAGTAATATGTCAATACCGGTGCTATATTTGTGCCACTGTCCCCCAAGTCTGTCACCTTTTGTCCGTATATCATGCAGTAAGAGGTGCATATCTACAGTACACCATTATTTACTGAAATCATACCTGGTAACAAGTTAGTGCGATATCAGAGTGCTAGAAATGTTCATAGGTTCATAGGTAGGTACTAGGGTATTGGACCAAGGGCCTAAGTAAGCCTAGCCAACAAGGTTCCCTGGCTTATGCCACTCAAGAAAGGTATTTTTCTGTGCCCCTGTTGAGCAGAGCCACCGAAGTGATCCCCGGTGTGTATTTCCTATTTCCCATCCACTCATCAAGATTTTTCTTGAAGAGTGCTAATGATGAACTTTGCTTGACATAGATGGGTAGCTTGTTCCAGAATATGGGAAGTCTCTGGGACAGGAATCTATCCCTCCAGCATGTCCTGTTTATTGTGGTGACAAGGTTTAGCTCCCTAGTGCATGTAGCTCGGAGGGATTGGGATTTCTTTAGGTGTAGCATGTCCAACAGCTCTGGGTGTGACATAGCTTTATATGTTAGGCAGAGATCACCCTGGATTAGGTGATATGCTGTGGAGTAAAGCTGGAGTTTTTTGAGATGGTCAGTGTAGGGTATCTGTTTGAGTCCAGTGATTCTCTGTGTGAGGTACTTCTGTGGCCTTTCCAGCAGCTGCAGATGTCTTGTGATGTACATTCCAAAAGGGGCGTTGTACTCTATAATGGGTCTAATGAGTTTCGAGTAGAGGGGAACAATTACCTCTTTTTTTCCTGGATGAGAACCCTTTTGTGATGAGGTGTGCCATGTAGAAGAATTTCCTGACTACTGTGGCAATGTGATTATCAAAGAAGAGACTACTGTCCACTTGGGTCCCAAGGTCTCTTATCACACATTCGGCATTAAGTAAACTGCCGCCTATGTGGTAGTTCATGGGTACAGAGTTTTTACAAAAGAGGAAGACAATGCACTTTTTGGCATTGAGCTTGAGGCTGTGGCACTGACACCAGGCATCTGTCTCAGTGAGGCCCTTCTGTAGGATGTCCACATCACTTGGGGACTCGACTTTGGTTCCTAGTTTGCAGTCATCTGTAAGCTTCATTAGCCAGAAGCCTTCTGTGTTAGCCTGTATTTCAGAGAAGTAGATATCAAACAGGAGAGGTCCCAGGACTGAACACTGTGGTACTCCACTTGTCACTGGTTTGAAATCAGATTTGGAGTCTGCAACTTTTACAGCATGGGTTCTGTCAGTGAGTCAGTTGGCAACCCATCTTGTGATGTAGGGATTTATACCTAGTTTAGTGAATTTAGCTATAATTCCAGAATGAGGGATGGTGTCAAAAGCCTTCGCAAGGTCAAGATAAGCTGTGTGAACCACCTTACTCTCATCTACAGCTCTGGTGACTGCCTCAAAGAAGTCGATCATGTTCAGAAGGCATGATCTGCCTTTCACAAACCTCAACTAGGTGGGGTCCAGAGTTTAGAGGTTACCAATATCTTTGTTTATGAGTTCCATGATGATACATTCCATGGCCTTGCAGACCAGGCTTGTCAAGATAATAGGGTGATAGTTCCCGGGATCAGTAGTTGCTCCCCCTTTGTAGAGTGGGATAACTGTTGCTTGTGCCATTAAGTGGGCACAAAGCTGATGTGAGGCTATGATTAAACATGGTGCTTAGGTGGGAAGCCAGTTTGTTCTGCAAATTAGTGTAAAACGCAGCCTGGGATGTTATCCCATCCTATCGATGCTGTGTTTTTGAATTTTGAGAGTGCAGCTTTTACCTGTGTAGTTGTGATTACAGGGACTCTGCATTCTTCCTGTATAGGTATGGGTCCTTTAGGGGGTGGGGGTGGGGTAAAGTTAGAACTGAACCTGTCTGCCAGGATGTTGGCAATATCTGTTAGTTCTGTAATTTAATGCCGTTGTGCTGTAACTCAGAGCAGATGTGAGTGTTGCCACTGAGTTTTTTGACATAGCTATAAAATGCGTTGTGGTTGTCCTTAGAATCAGTGGCAATTTTGTTTTCATAACAGGCTTTTGAGGATCTTATAAGGCATCTCAGCTTCTTACTCAGGCTGACCAGGGAGCTCCTCCACTCATAGGATTTTACTCTCTTTTGCTACACTTTCTTCCTTCTGTTGTAGACTTTGTTTATGGCAGGGGGCCACCAGATTGGCTTCATTTTTTGGAAGATGGTGTATTGGTTCTGTTTGGGATAGCATGATCAATGCACTCATGTAAGTGCTTATAGAGTGCATTTGTGTAGGATCAGCAGTCGTAACTGTATTGTCCAGCTGCAAGGGTGTAATGAAGTTCACCACTACTGTCTTAAGAAGCATGAAGTTGGCTTTTGAGAATTTTTTTATTGTGGTTTCCTTAATGGGGGGGGGGGGGCAGGATTTGGATATCTAGGGTGATTAGCTTATGGTTGGATCTGACCAATGAGGAGTTGACTTCAGGTGTAGAACACCGATCACTCATGTTGGTAATGACTAGGTCTAGGATATTGTTGCCCCATGTGGGGTTGTAGATAAGTTGATCCAGGGCATTGGAATTTGTTAATTCCAGAAACAATTGAGCGAAGGAGTTGGTACATGAGTAGTTTTCCCAGGAATGTTGGGGTAGTTGAAATTGCCCACTATTAGGGTGTTTGGTTGAACCCTAATATTTACCAGTATATCAAGAAAAGAGGAGTGGGAATCTTGGGGCATGGTGGGGGGGGGGGTCTGTAACAAGCTACAATTTGGATTGCAGTTTTGCCCACAGTTAGTTGCACTTGGATAACCTCAGATGCATTATGCTGAGCAACTAGCCTGGAGGTGTGGATATCCATAATGAATATGGACACACGTCCACCTTTGGTTTTCCAGACCAGGTTGGATGGCCAGAAAGTGTGGTATGAGTTATAGCCTGGTAGTGCAGGGGTGCTCTCTGGAACCTTGAACCAGGTCTCAGTCACTGCACAGATATCGATCTTCTCCATTTTAAGGAGTGCCTCAAGTGAGTGCATTTTGAGATGTAGACTTCTAGCATTGAGTAGCATTACCCTCAGTTTTTGCTTACCTGTTCCTGTTATGGTGGTGAATTTGTCATTTGACCCTTGCCTAAAAAAGGCACTATACCTGTGGCAAGAGCCTTAGCCAGTATCTGGAAACCCAGGGGCGATAGGTGTAGGCCATCTCTGGCAAAGCATCGTGGTCTGTCGACCATGTCGTCCCAGGTAGACAGATACTGGATCCCCTTAGAATGACACCAGAAGCTTAGCCAATTGTTGAAGTCAATCATTTTGTCCTTGTACTGCGGTATAATTCTGGGTGATGGCAGGATGCTACTCAGGGCTAGGGTCATACCTGCCTGGGCTACAAGATCGGAGATCTCTTCCATGTCTCTTTTCATGTAGTCCAGGGAGGTATGCCTCAGATCGTTCACACCAACATGGGCAATGACAGAGTCATAGGTTCATAAGTTCATAGGTAGGTACTAGGCTATCTGCCTGAGGGCATTTATAAGCCTAGCCAGAGTGTGTCAGCTTTCACTGCCCCATTGATTAATTAGCTAAGCCTCTGTCAAGAAGAGCCAATGAAGTGATCCCAGGGGTGTATTTTTGTTACCCATCCACTCGTCAAGGTTTCTCTTGAAGAATGTTAGTGTGGGGCTCTGCCTAATGTAGTTAGGAATTTTGTTCCAAAGCATGGGGTGTCTCTGTGACAGGAATCTATCCCTCAAGCATGTTCTATTTATTGTTGTGGTGAGGTTTAGCTCACTAGAGTGAGTGGCTCGCAGTGACTTGGATTTCTTGAGGTGGAGCATGTCCATCAATTCTGAGTTGGAAATGGCTTTGTAAGTCAGGCAGAGATCACCTGTGAGTAAGCAGTATGCGACTGAGTACAGCTGGAGTTTTTCCAGTTGGGCTGCATAGGACATATGTTTGAGGCCAGTATTCCTCTTGGTGAGGTACTTTTGTGGTATTTCCAGCTGTTGGAAGTGTCTTGTGAGGTACATCCCAAATGGGGCATTGTACTCTATGATGGGTCTGATGACTGATGAGTAGAGGGGCACTATAACCTCTTTATTTCTAGATGCTAACCTTTTAGTAATTAGATAGGCTACATAGAAGGATTTCCTAACTACTTTGGCAATATGATTGTCAAAGGAGAGATTACTATCTACCTGGGTCACCAGATCTCTTATTACCTCTTTTGTATTAAGGGGCCTGCCACCTATGTGGTAATTCATGGGTGTTTTGTTTTTCGCAAATGGGATGACTATGCATTTTTTGGCATTTAGCTTGACTCCATGACTTTGACACTAGGTGTCTGTCTCAGTAAGGCTCTTTTGGAGAATGTCTGTGTCAGCCGGAGAGTCTATTATTGCTCCCAGTTTGCAGTCATTGGCAAACTTGGTTAGCCATAGTCCTCCTGTGTTTGCCTGTACTTCTGAGAAGTATATGCCAAACAGTAGGGGTCCCAGGACCGAGCCTCGTGGGACACTACTTGTGACTGGTTTAGAGTTAGACCTGGAGCCCACTATTCTTACCGTGTGAGTTCTGTCTGTAAGCCAGTTGGAAACCCATCTTGTGACATAGGGGTTTATGTTCAGGTTGGTAAGTTTTTCTATAATTCCCGAGTAGGGAATGGTGTCAAAAGCCTTGGCGAGGTTAAGGTAGGCTGCGTGAACTACCTTCCCCTCATCTATGGCCTTGGTGACTGTCTCGAAGAAGTCAACCAGGTTTAGTAGGCATGATCTGCCCTTAACAAAGCCGAACTGGGTCGGGTCAAGTGTTTGGAGGTTCCCAATGTCTTTGTTAATGAGTTACATGATGATGCACTCCATAGCCTTGCAGACCAGGCTAGTCAGGCTTATGGGGCGATAGTTACCAGAGTCAGTTGTGGCCCCTCCTTTGTGGAGCAGAATAACCGTTGCTGTGCACCATTCTATGGGCACGTAGCCTGTGGAGAGGCTGAGGTTGAACAGTGTGTTTAGGTGGGGGGTTAGTTCATTCTGTAGTTCATGCAAGATGCAGCCTGGGACACCATCTGGCCACATTGACGCTGTGCTTCTGGCTTTTGAAAGGGCTGTTTTCACCTGTGAGTCTGTGATTTCCGGGACACTACACTTTTCTGGTATTGTTGTGGGCCCTTTTGGGGATGGGAGGGAAGTGAAGTTTGCACTGAATCTATCTGCCAGGATGTTGGCAATATCAGTGGGCTCAGTATATTTTGAGCTATTTTGCACTAGCTCAGAGCATATATGCGAGTTGCCACTTAGATTCTTGACATAGCTAAAGAAGGCTTTGTGGTTATCTTTCGAATCCTTGACTATTTTTCTTTCAAAGTTAGCCTTGTAGGATTTTATGAGGGACCTTAGTTTCTTACCGATGCTGATCAGCGATGTCTTTCCTTCTTGGGATTTGCTTTTTTTCTGAACTAGTTTCCTCTTCTATTGTATAGCCTGTTTATGGCAGGGGTCTACCAGACTGGTTCCCTTCTCTTAGGGGAGTGTGTCTTGGTTTTGCTAGAGAGGCACGATCCATGCATCCTTGTAGGTGCTCATAGAGTGCATTTGTAAAGGTTCCTGCATCTTGGACACTGTTATCCTTTAGCATGGGGGCTGTGAAACGTACCACCTCTGTCTTAAGTAAGGTGAAGTTTGCTATAGAAAAGTTTTTCACTGTGGTTTCCTTGGCTGGAGGTGGTGGTGTGGTGTGGACATCCAGAGTGATTAGTTTATGGTCTGATCTAACCAGTGACGGGTTGACCTCTGGTGTGGAACACCTGTCGCCCATGTTGGTGATGACCAGGTCCAATATGTTTTCACCTTGGGTAGTGGAGTTTACCAGCTGATCCAGGGCATGTGAGTTGATAAATTCCAGGAAGAGCTGGACCTGGGAGTTTGTACTTGAGTAGTTTTCCCAGTTAATGGTAGGGTAATTGAAATCGCCCAATGTCAAGGTGGTCGGTAGGACTTTCATGCTTTCCAGTGTCTCCAGAAAGGTGGAGTGGTGGTCCTGGGTCATGGAGGGTGATCTGTAGCAGGCCACAATTTTCATTTCAGATTTGCCTGATGTTAGTTGCACATGGATGATCTCGGGGGTATCATGCTGCGCCACTAACCTGGAGGTGGTGGTATCCTTGATGAATATGGATACACCCTCTCCTTTTGTGTTTCGGTCTATGTTCTGTGGCCGAAATGTGTGGTATGAGTTGTAGCCCAGTAGTGCTGGGGTGCTCTGTGGAGCCTTGAACCAGGTTTCAGTTACTGCACAGATGTCGACGTTCTCCATACTGAGGAGTGCTTCGAACGTGTGCATTTTGAGATTTAAACTCCTGGCATTGAGTAGCATAACCCTCATTTTTTTATTTGTGCCACTTATGGAGATGGGTTTGACTTTTGAGCCTTGCCTAAAAAAGGCACTATGGGGGCAGCAAGAGCCTTGGCCAGTATTCAAAAGCCTAGGGGTGACAGGTGCAAGCCATCTCTTGTGAAGCAATGAGGCTTGTCGAGCATGTCGTCCCAGGCTGACAAACACTGGATCCCCTTTGAATGACACCAGCACCTTAGCTAATTGTTGAAATTGATCATTTTTTCTTTATACTGCGGTATCATTCTTGGTGAGGGCAGGATGCTACTCAGGGTTAGGGTCATACCCGCCTGGGCTACATGATCTCATGTCTCTTTTCATGTAGTCCAGGGAGGTACGTCTCAGGTCATTCACACCAACATGAACAATGACAGAGTCATATTTGTACTTGTTCTGGAGTGACCTGAGTGCTTGTGTTATGTGGCAGATTCTGGCTCCCGACAGGCAGCTAACAGTAACCTTCTCCTTGTCCAGCCTAGTGAGTGTGACTTAAGTGTGCCTGACTGTAGATTCGCCTATTACTAGTGTGTTAGGTATGTTATTTCGCCTTAAGGGCTGTGATTGTGCGGCACACTGATTTTGTGTTTTATGTGTTGTCTGGTTTGCGATGGGAGGTGCAGGTTTTTTGGGTGTCTGCTTGGGAGGTCTGTGATGCTTTTGCAGGTTTTTATTTAGAGCCTCCGAGTATGATTTTGTGTATTTATATGTATTTTTTGCCAGTTCTGGTTTATTATATCTATGTGAGGCTGGAGGTGTGGTGCAAGTGTTAAACTTCTCCTCATGACTGCCTGTTCCAGTCTTGGGTGGAGAGAGCTTAGCCTCCAGTTTAGCTATATAATTGCATCTCTCACATATGTTAATGTTTTCTGGTAGGAGGAGAGGGTTGTCTGTGTACATGAGGCAGTTGTAACATTGCCTCAGGATACCTAGGTTCACCAGCTGGACTGGAGAGTATACCTGAAATTGCCCTTTGGTCATGCCTGAATAGTAGGGTGAGCTGCTTAGTCACTTGACTGGTGAGGGGTGAATAATAAGCCTTGCCCTGCTGGGCAATCAAGTGTCAGGGTATATTAATGCTTGCTATTAGGTCTGAGCAAGTGCTGGACTGTAGGATATTTTTTAAGTGCTTAGGTTGAGAGTTAGACTACTTTTAAGGGAAAAACTGAAGAGGAGACTTGGTGGAGCCGGGATAAATTTAGCCCTAGCTAGCCTGTGTTGTCTGGATGTGCAAAACCATGCAAATGTGGTTTTTACAGCAGGGAAATGAAAGAGATAGAAATTAGCCCAAAATGGCCTATAAACTACTAACGTCTGGGCTGGAACCACTCCTCCAGGGACAGATGGCTGCTCAAAGCTCCCTCTCTCACAGGTGAACAGAGAAACCTCCCTCTATCCAAGTAAGGTATGGGCAACTCAAAAAACTGTAACACAGCCCTGAATTCGGCACTAGCCTGAAAACTGGAATATACTAGCTTAGAAAGGTGGGAAACAAGGGAAAATAAAATTCGAAAAGATAAGGCAAAAACAGTAAAATATACACTTAAAACAGCTTTAAACAACTACAAACAGTAAAAAACACACTTAAAACAGTTTTAGATAACTACAAGCAATCAGAAAAGGCTTTTAAACAAATTACCCAATTTGTACTTGTGGAGTGACATGAGTGCATGGGTTATGTGGCGGATCCTGGCACTCGACACACAGCTGACAGTATCCTTCTCCTTGTTTAGCCTGGTGAGTGGGACATCAGTCTACCTGACTATAAGGTCACCTATGACTAGTGTGTTGGGTACATTGTTTTGCCTTGGGGGCTGTGGTTGAGTGGCACACTAAGTCTGTGGGCTATGTGTGATTTTTGTTCTATTGGGGGTGGAGGTTGCTTGCGTTTTTGCTTTGGAGGTCACTGCTGCTTGAGCAGATTATTATTGAGAGCCTCCATGAATGTTTTTGTATTTGTATGTGTGGATTTTGGTGGTGTAGGTTTAGTGGGACTATGTGATGAGTGTGGTGTGGTGTGGTGCAAGTGTTTACCTTCTCCTCTTGACTGTCAAGTTCAGTCTTGGATGGAGAGAGTTAACCTCCAGTTTGGCTAGATAAGTGCATCTCTCACAGGTTGTAGTGTTGGATGGTAGTAGGAGAGGGCTGTCTGTGTACATGAGGCAATTGCTACATTGCCCCAAATGCGCAGATTCACCAGATAGACAGGAGAGAACACTTGGAGCTGACCCTTGGAACTGCCTGAATAAAAAACTATTTTCCTCTAGACAAGTGAGGAAAGTGAGTACAAGAGCTCTTTTTCTCTAAGCAAGTGAGGAAAGTAAGTACAAAAACTGTTTTCCTCTAGGTAATGAGGAAGGTTGAGTGATGCAGTAATTTGTAGCTTATTTAGTGGTTTCAACAAGTTCTGAAGAAGTGCTGAACAAGAATAAGCAAATTCAAGTGCTAAAACTAAGAATCTGTATCTGGACTTGACTAGTTACAGGAAAGAAACAAGTGCAAATGTGGGCTTTTAAATCAGAAAGTTGAGAGAGAAATGGAAAAATTGC
The DNA here is from genome assembly GCF_019279795.1 of Protopterus annectens. NCBI lineage: Eukaryota > Metazoa > Chordata > Ceratodontiformes > Protopteridae > Protopterus > Protopterus annectens. The sequence continues at coordinate 1,891,976,951 of NC_056729.1, forward strand.
CCAAATGGCCAATAACTACAATTTCTGGGCTAGAAACAACTCCTTATGTGGTAGATAAGTTACCTAGTACTTACCACTCCCACTGAGAAGCTAGCAGGCTTCCCTCCAACACAGACAGGCTTGGGGGGGGGCTCAGAAGCTTACAAACAGTCCTGGATATAGCAAATCTGTATCTGGACTAGACTAGTTACAGGAATGGCAGGAAACAAGCTTAACAAAATTGTTACTGTTAAGCAGAACACAGGGAGATTCTAGCAATTTTTTTTTGTAAAAGAAAGGGAGAAAGGAGAAGCAGAAGATAATTCAAGGTTAGGAAACTAAGTAGGTTGGCCTTCTCAAATGTTCATAGGTTCATAGGTTCATACTAGGCTATCTGCCCTAGGGCATTTATAAGCCTAGCCAGAGTGTGTTTGGCTTTCACCACCCATTTTAAATTAATTTTGCTATGCCCTTTTTCAAGGATAGTATACTGTGCCTCTGTCTAACAGTGACACAGAAGTGATACCCAGGGTAAACCTACGATCTCCCATCCACTCATCAAGATTCCTCTTGAAGAGAGTCAGTGAGGGACTCTGCCTAACCTGGACTGGGATTTTATTCCAAAGTGAAGGGAGCCTCTGGGTTATGAATCTGTCCCTCCAGCATGTCCTATTTATTTCAGTGCTGAGGTTCAAGTCTCTCGAGCGCGTAGCTCGATGGGATTTGGATTTTCTGAGGTGCAGCATGTCCATTAATTCCGAGTTGGACATGGCTTTATACATCAGGCACAGATCACCTCTGAGCAGGCGATATGCCACTGAGTCGAGCTGGAGTTTCTTTAACAGGGCAGCATATGGCATCTGTTTGAGCCCTTTGATCCTCTTGGTGAGGTACTTTTGGGGTCTTTCCAGTTGCTGCAGGTGTCTGGTAAGGTACATCCCAAAAGGGGCATTGTACTCAACTATGGGCATGATGAGGGATGAGTAAAGAGGCACGATGACCTCCCCTGATCTAGATGTGAATCCCTTCATGATTAGGTGGGCTATATAAAATGTTTTTCTAACCACTTTGGCCACGTGGTTGTCAAATGAGAGATTGCTATCAACTTGGGTCCCCAGGTCCCTAATTACTTCTTCCGAACTTAATGGATTACCACCTATGTGGTAATTTGTGGGCACTTTGTTTTTGCCAATGGGGATGACTATACACTTTTTGGCATTTGGCTTGAGGCCATGGCTCTGGCACCAGTTGTCTGTTTCTATAAGGCTCTTTTGGAGGATGCTTGTGTCGGCTGGAGAGTCGATTATGGCGCCCAGTTTGCAGTCATCTGCGAACTTGGTCAGCCACAGTCCTTCCGTGTTGGCCTGTACCTCCGAGAAATATATACCGAACAAGAGAGGTCCCAGAACTGAGCCTTGTGGGATGCCACTTGTAACTGGTTTGGAGTCTGACATGGCTCCAGCAATTCTAACCATGTGGGTTCTGTCCTTGAGACAGTTTGCAACCCATCTAGTGACACAGGGGTTTATATTTAAGCTGGTGAGCTTATCTATAATGCCCGAGTGGGGTATTGTATCGAAGGCTTTTGCGAGGTCCAGGTAGGCTGTGTGGACCACCTTCCCCTCGTCAATGGCCTTGGTGAATGTTTCAAAGACATCGACCAGGTTTAAGAGGCAGGATCTGCCCTTAACAAAGCAGAACTGGGTAGGATCCAGTGTCTGTAGGTCCCCAATATCTTTATGTATGAGGTCCATGATGATCCTTTCCATAGCTTTGCAGATCAAGCTAGTCAGGCTTATGGGGCGATAGTTTTCAGGATCCGTTGAGGCACCACCTTTGTGGAGAGGGACCACTGTTGCTGTACGCCACTCTTTGGGTACATATCCTGTAGTAAGGCTGAGATTGAACAATAGTTTTATGTTTGGGTTTAGCTCTTCTTGGAGTTCATGTAGGATGCAGCCCAGGACACTGTCTGGTCCATTGATGCTGTGTTTTTTGCTTTGGAGAGGGCGGCTCTTACTTGAGCATCTGAGATGTCAGGGGGGCAGCACTCTGCTGGGATAGATATTTGCCCTTTTGTGGGAGGGGAGTTTGCGCTGAACCTGTCAGCTAGGATGTTGGCAATGTCTGTGGGTTCGGTGTATTTTTTGTCATTTTGGACTAATTCTGAGCATATCTGGGAATTCCCACCCAGGTTCCTAACATAACTAAAGAAAGCCTTGTGATTATCCTTAGTGTCCTGTGCAATTTTTCTCTCTATGCTGGCCTTAGACGATTTTATGAGTGCCCATAGTTTTTTGCTAATACTGATCAGAGATGCCTTCCCTTTTTGGGATTTTGCTCTATCATGTAGTAGCTTCCTCCTTCTGTTGTATAGTTTGTTTATGGCTGGGGTCCACCAGACAGGACGTCTGCCTTTAGAGGATTAGGTCTTGGTTTTATTTGGGATTGCATGATCCATGCATTCCTGAAGGTGTTCATAGAATGCGTTTATAAAGGATTCTGCAGTCTAGGCCGTATTTTCCACAGGCCCGGGGGCTTTGAAGGATTCCACCTCAGTTTTGAGGAGTGTAAAATTTGCTTTAGAGAAGTTTTTCACTGTGGTTTTCTGGGCAGAGGGTGGGGTCGGGATGTGAATATCCAGTGAGATTAGTTTATGGTCTGATCTTACCAGTGAGGGATACACTTCTGGTCTGGAGCATAGATTCCCCATGTTGGTGATGATCAGGTGCAGTATGTTTTCCCCTCTTGTGGGAGTGGTAACAAATTGTTCCATAGCATTTGAGTTTATAAATTCTAAGAACCTTTGGGCTAGGTTGTTGGAGCTAGAGTAATGCTCCCAGTCTATGTTTGGGTAGTTGAAGTCGCCCAATATAATGGTGTTTGGAGAGATCTTCATATTTTCCAGTGTTCTCAGAAAGGCCGAGTGGGGTTCCTGGGTTTGGGAGGGTGGTATGTAGCAGGCTATAAACTGGAAGGCAGTTTTACCCACTGTTAGTTGCACATGGATAGTGTCTGATGCTTCGTGCTGTGCCACCAACCTAGACATGTGGGTATCTTTGACGAATATTGATACTCCCCCCTCCTTTTGTGGTTTGGTCCAAGTTTTGGGGCCGAAAAGCATGGTATGAGGTATAACCTGGTAGTGCTGGGGTGCTCTTGGGAGCCTTGAACCAGGTTTCTGTAACTGCACAGATATCGATGCTCTCCATGCTAAGGAGAGTTTCAAGAACATGCATCTTGAGGTTTAGACTTCTGGCATTGAGTAACATTGCTCTTAGTTTCTTATCCCTTGTGATACCTATGGAGGTGGGTTTGTCTTTTGAGCCTTGCCTAAAAAAGCACTATGGGGGTAGCAAGAGCCTTTGCCAATATCCGAAAGCCCAAGGGTGACAGGTGCAAGCCGTCCCTAGTGAAGCATTGTGGCTTGTCGAGCATGTCATCCCAGGCTGACAGGCATTGGATCCCCTTTGAATGACATCAATACTTAAGCCAGTTGTTGAAATTGATTATCTTGTCTTCATATTGTGGCATCATTCTTGGTGAGGGTAAGATGCTACTCAAGGTCAGGGTCATACCGGCCTGGGCTACATGCTCAGAGAGCTCCTCTATGTCTCTTTTCATGTAGTCCAGGGAGGTACGTCTCAGGTCATTCACACCAGCATGGACAATGACTGAGTCATATTTGTACTTGCCTTGGAGTGACCTGAGTGCTTGTGTTATGTGGCGGATCCTAGCACCCGACAGGCAGCTCACTGTGACCTTCTCCTTGTTCAGCCTGGTGAGCGGGATGTCAGTGTGCCTGACAATAGAGTCACCTATTACAAGTGTATCAGGTGTGTTGTTTAGCCTTAAGGGCTGTGACTGTTCGGCACACTGGCTTTGTGAGCTACGTGTTGCATGTGTTTTGTTTTGGGGTAGCAGTTGCTTGGGTGTCTGCTTTGGAGGTCTCTGCTGCTTAGGCAGACTTTTATTTAGAGCCTCCGAGTATGTTTTTGTGTGTTTATGTGTTTGGTTTGCTGTCGTGGTTGGTCTATGTGACACTGGAATTGTAGTGAGTGTGGTTTCCTTCTCCTCCTGACTGGTTACACCAGTACTGAGTTGAGAGAGCTTAGCCTAAAGTTCGGCTATATGGTTTCATCTCTCATATGTGTTGGAGTTTGTTGAGAGGAGGAGAGGGTTGCCTGTGTACATGAGGCAGTTGTAACATTGCCTCAAGATTCCCAGATTCACCATCTGGACCGGAGAGGAGATTGACAACTGACCTTTGGACATGCTAGAATAGTATTGGGAATTCCTTTATAATTGAAAAAAAAGGACCAATGGGGAACAAGGTACTCAAGGGGAGTTTGTGAGGGTGTAGTGCTTTTAGTTTTTTAGTGCTGACTTATATAATTGCTTTAGTGAGCAAGTGCCAGGTAACTTAAATGCAATGTGTTACAGGTAACTTAAATGCAAAAACGACAAACAGTAACTTTCTTTCACGTGAAACAAGGAAATAAGTACAGTAAGCAATGCAAATATCAGTAGTTCTTTCTGTATTAGGTAGAATGAGCTAATGACATTAGACTGGGAGGAATGTCCCAGATCAAATTTACAGTAGGGTCGGGCAACTGCAAAGCCACTAAGAATAACAGCAACACACCAACAAGGAGGGAGGGTGGAGACCAATACTACAGCTACCACCCTACATTGTTTTAGACAGTAAACACTACATAAATGTTTATCACAGCAGAAAATAGCAGTGAGCCACAAAATGAAAGTTTTTAAACAGATAAAGGAGCAAGGAGACTCTACAGAATTCTTTTAACTGCAAACAAATCAGTTATATGATGCACTCCTTGGGAGGAAATCAGAACAGCTGCTTAACAAGTACAAAAAATTTCCTCACAATGAAACTAGCTAAAAAGCATTACAAACAGTGTGACAGTAAAAACCTCATTTATCAGGCCCTGTAAGGCAGAAAATTTAAGCTTAACCATGCAGATTAGTTAATAGCAAATAAATACAGTAAAAAGTATGCAGCAGGCAATAACAAGTGCTATATATAAAATGCTTAAAGCAATAACTAGTAAAAATAAGCAAAAAAAGGCAGGATACTTATTGTTATAAATCTCAGATCAAAGTTTTTGTCATTGCCCCTCCTCCACTCAGCTCAGTCTGTATGTATATTAGGCATCATATTTGAGTACAGACCTTGGACATTCTGTTGTAGAGTGTACAATATTGAGGTCTGTGTACTTATGGTGATTGTTGACAAAGTGTGTATTGTGCATATGTTACCTGGCCTGTGCACAGACTGTGGTAGATGTCAATGTCCTTGGTCCTGTTCTATGAGATGTTGCATGCTGCCTCAGATGATGTACCCTATCAATGTACATGTTTGTAGGGCCAGGCTGACACATGTCCCATACCACAGTCAGGCATCAGACTACACTGTGTATCGGCCGACTATATGTAGGGTTGCTGTGTGAGTGGTTTATATGAGGGTGGTGGTGTTCACACATTACATATACTGTAATATGACTTAGTCTTACCTTAATGTGACTGTGACTGTGTACGGATTGGTTGTGGGTATGCACTTTCACACTGGTGTCTGCTACTCCATGCTGTTACATGCCTGCTGTGTCTGCTATATTTGCAAGTACATGTGTATACCCCCATAGGACACCTGGGTCCGTGTTATGGCAGTCTACCTGTAGTTTGCACAGTGCTGTCTGACATGGCTAGCAGATCAGTGTGTTTACCTAGTGTGATGTTATGTCTAGATATTTGTCAGATGAACTTTTGCCTGCCCACCATAACTGTATTGTATTGCCAAAAAAGCAGTGGGATGGTGTAAAGATGTATGTCACTAAGTAGTGCGTAGTATGTGGGCCTGGGACCTCTGCTCCTCTGGTTAATATGTGTCAGGACAGACAGGAGTCTGTGAATGCATCAACTGTGTGAGCTTATCTATTCCATTATTTATGTGATATCCCCATTTATATGGCTGTGAACATCCACTTTGTGAGGTGTGGTACACACATCTTGCACTAAGGAGGTCAGTGTATACCTCTGCACTGACCAGATTGTGTCAGACTGTTCATGTTTATTGGTCATGTCTCTGCTGTGTTCCACAGGATCAGTGCTGTGATTAGTGTGGTACTTCACTATGATGATCTTATGATGCCTCTTGGTCACTGATGGCGTACCTATTAGTCCCAGAAGTGACATGCCACACAACATGTCTGTTAACACAACCCCCTGTTACTGTAGCAATATCCCATATTTATACTTGCAACACTTACATGACATCCCCTTGCAGTAAGAGGTTCATAGGTAGGTTCATAGGTAGGTACTAGGCTATCGGCCCTAGGGCCCATACAAGCCTAGCCAAAAAAATGTACCCTGGCTTTCGCCACCCAAGAAAATTATTTTCCTGTGCCCCTGTCGAGCAAAGCCACAGAAGTGATCCCCGGGGAGAATTTCCCATTTTCCATCCATTCATCAAGATTTTTCTTGAAGAGTGCTAATGAGGAGCTCTGTTTGACATAGATAGGTAGTCTGTTCCAGAGTATGGGAAGTATCTGGGACAGGAATCTATTCCTCCAGCATGTTCTGTTTATTGTGGTGACAAGGTTTAGGTCCCTAGAGCATGTAGCTCAGAGGGATTGGGATTTAGGTTCATAGGTTCATAGGTTCATACTAGGCTATCTTCCCAAGGGCATTTATAAGCCTAGCCCATAGTTATGTGGCTTTCGCCACCCCTTTAGTTTGAATAAAACTATGCCTATTATTTTGCTGTGCCTCTGTCAAGCAGTGACACTGAAGTAATCCCTGGGGTATATCTGCGATCTCCCATCCATTGGTCAAGATTCCTCTTGAAAAAGGCCAGCGAGGTGCTCTGCCTCACATGTACCGGGATTTTGTTCCACAGCATAGGGAGTCTCTGGGTGATGAATCTGTCCCTCCAGCACGTCCTGTTAATAACCGTGTCAAGGTTTAAGTCTCCCGCCCTTGTGGTTCTGAGGGATCTAGATTTTTTGAGGTGAAGCATATTCATCAAATCCGGGTTTGACATGGCCTTATATGTCAGGCACAGGTCACCTCTGAGCAAGCGGTATGAGACTGAATAGAGCTGGAGTTCTTTCAGTCGGGCAGCATAAGACATATTTTTGAGACCCTTTATCCTTTTGGTGAGGAACTTTTGGGGCCTTTCCAGCTGCTGCAGGTGTCGGGTCAGATACATTCTGAATGGGGCATTGTACTCAATCATAGGTCTAATGAGTGATGAGTACAGGGGGACGATGACCTCCCTTGATCTAGATGTGAATCCCTTCATGATCAGGCGGGCAATGTAGAAGGTTTTCATGACTACTTTAGCAACATGAGTGTCAAACAAAAGGCTAGTGTCAACCTGGGTCCCCAGGTCCCTGATGACTTCTTCTGTGCTCAGTGGATTGCCACCTATATGGTAGCTAGGGGTAACCTTGTTTTTCCTGAAGGGTAGGACTATGCATTTCTTGGCATTTAACTTTAGGCCATGGCTCTGGCACCAGTTATCCATTTCTGTGAGGCCCTTCTGAAGGATATCTGTGTCAGAAGTGTTTTCGACTATGGCGCCCAGTTTGCAGTCATCTGCAAACTTTGTCAGCCATAACCCTCCTGTGTTTGCTTGTACTTCAGAAAAGTAGATGCCGAACAAGAGTGGACCCAGGACTGAGCCCTGTGGGACACCACTTGTGACAGGCTTTGAGTCTGACATGGCTCCAGCAACTCTGACCCTGTGGGTTCTGTCATTTAGCCAGTTTGCAACCCATCTTGTGATGTATGGGTTTACATTCAAGCTGATGAGTTTTTCGATGATACCTGAGTGGGGTATTGTGTCGAAGGCCTTTGCCAGGTTGAGGTAGGCTGTATGGACTGCCTTTCCCTCATCAAAGGCCTTGGTGACTGTTTCAAAAAAGTCAACCAAGTTTAAAAGGCATGATCTGCCTTTGACAAAGCCAAACTGGGTTGGATCCAAAGTCTGCAAGTTCCCTATGTCTTTATTTATGAGTTCCATTATGATCCTCTCCATGGCGTTGCAGATAAGGCTTGTCAAGCTAATGGGACAGTAATTTCCAGGGTCGGTGGAGGCACCGCCCTTGTGAAGTGGGACCACAGTCACCGTGCGCCACTCCTTGGGTACGTATCCTGAGGTGATGCTAAGATTAAACAGCTGTCCTAACTGCGGGTTTAATTCCTCATTGAGTTTGTGGAGCACACAGCCGGGGACACCATCCGGTCCCATGGATGCTGTGTTTTTTGCCTTGGAGAGAGCAGTTCTCACCTGGGCGTTGGAGATGTTTGGGGGGCTACAATCCTCTGGTATAGATATCTCTCCTTTTGGGGGGGAGGGGGGGGTGAAGTTTGCACTGAACCTGTCAGCCAGTATGTTGGCAATGTGTGTAGGTTCAGTAATCTTCACATCATTTTGAACTAATTCTGAGCATATCTGGGAGTTTCCTCCTAGGTTTCTAACATAGCTAAAGAAGGCCTTATGATTGCCTTTTGTGTCCTTGGTGATTTTTCTCTCAAAATTAGCCTTGGATGATTTTATGAGAGCTCTTAGTTTTTTACTTATAATGATCAAAGGTGTCTTACCTTTCAAGGATTTTGCTCTATCTTGTAGTAGCTTCCTCCTTTTGTTGTAGAGCTTGTTTATGGCTGGGGTCCACCAGACTGGACGCTTGCCTTTGGTACAAAGAGTCTTAGTTTTGTTTGGGATTGCCTGATCCATGCAGTCCTGTAGGTGCTGGTAGAAGGCATTTGTAAGTGATTCAGCGGTTTGAGTAATGTTTACCACTGGCCCAGGGGCCTTAAAGGAGACCACACTAGTTTTTAGAAGTGTGAAGTCGGCTTTTGAGAAGTTTTTCACTGCGGTCTTTTTTATTTCAGGTGGGGGCAGGATGAGGACCTCCAGCGAGATTAGTTTATGATCTGATCTCAACAGTGAGGGGTATACTTCCGGTGTTGAACATTGTGATCCCATGTTTGTGATGATGAGATCAAGTATGTTTTCTCCTCTTGTGGGGATAGTGACTAGTTGTTCCATGGCATTTGAGTTTATGAACTCCAGGAACCTTTGGGCTAGAGGGTTTGGGCTTGAGTAGTGTTCCCAGTCTATATTAGGGTAGTTGAAGTCACCTAGTATGATGGTGTTTGGAGATACATTTATCCCCTCCAGTGTTTTCAGGAAGGCCATGTGAGGTTCCTGAGTTTGAGAGGGTGGCCTGTAACATGCTACAAATTGCAGAGCAGTCTTGCCTATGGTTAATTGCACCTGGATGGTCTCCGATGCATCATGCGTTGCCACCAACCTTGAGGTGTGGGTGTCCTTTATGAATATGGACACCCCCTCCTTTTGGTGTTGTCCGGGTTTTTGGGCCGGAACGCATGATATGAGGTGAAACCTGATAGTGCTGGGGTGCTCTCAGGAGCCTTGAACCAGGTTTCTGTCACAGCACAGACATCGATGTTCTCCATACTGAGAAGGGCCTCGAGTGCATCTTGAGATTGAGACTTCTGGCATTGAGCAGCATTACCCTTAGTTTTTTTCCTTTTTTGTGTTCTAGGGTGGTAGGTTTAGAATTTGAGCCTTGCCTAAAAAAGGCACTAAGGGGGTGGCAAGAGCCTTTGTCAATATCCGGAAGCCCAGGGGTGACAGGTGCAAGCCATCCCTTGTGAAGCAGCGTGGCTTGTCCAGCATGTCATCCCAGGCAGACAGACATTGGATCCCCTTTGAATGACACCAGAATTTAAGCCAATTATTAAAGCTGATCATCTTATCACTGTATTGTGGCATCATTCTAGGTGAAGGTAGGATTCTGCTCAAGGTCAGGGTCATACCTGCTTGGGCTACATAATCAGAGAGCTCCTCAATGTCTCTTTTCATGTAGTCCAAGGAGGTACGTCTCAGGTCGTTGACACCAGCGTGGACAATGACTGAGTCGTACTTGTACCTGCTGTTGAGAGACCTGAGTGCTTGCGTTATGTGACGGATTCTACTGCCTGACAGGCAGCTTACTGTGACCTTCTCCTTACTCAGTCTGGTGAGTGGGACGTCAGTGTGTCTGACTATGGAGTCACCAATGACGAGTGTGTCAGGCATTGTGTTTGGCCTTAAGGGCTGTGACTGTTTGACACTCTGACTGTGTGGTCTATGTGTTGCATGTGTTTGGTCCTGAGGTGGTAGTTGTTTGGGTGTCTGCTTTGGTGGCCTCTGCTGTTTTGGTAGATTTTTGATCAGAGCCTCCGAGTATGTCTTTGTGTGATTATGTGTATGATTTGAAGTTGTGATGGTACTATGTGTGACTGGGTATGTAGTGTGTGTGGTTACCTTCTCCTCCTGTCTGGTCTTGCCAGTCCTATGTTGAGAGAGCTCAGCCTCCAGTTTGGCCGTATAGTTGCATCTCTCGCATGTATTTGTGTTTTGTGGGAGAAGGAGAGGATTGTCTGTGTACATGAGGCAATTGTAACATTGCCTCAATATTCCCAGGTTCACCAGTTGCGCAGGAGAGGACACTAGCAACTGATCCCTCAACATGCTTGAAGTAATAGATAAAAAGACTTACAAAAGACTCCGAGGGATGTGGGTTCTAGGCTGGTGGGGTACTATCTATAATAAAAGTGCTTTATCAAGGTGCAAGTACTGTAGGAGCAAGTGCTAGGCTTTACAGATAGAGAATAGTCTACTTGGGAATCAAGTAGAGATGAACTTTTTAGTTATAGGATACGCTGGTTAGATCAGCAGTACAGTTCGAGGAAGGTAGTTATAAGGGAAAATTTGAAGAGTGGAATTTAGGTAGCCCGAACAGTTCAACCTTGTTTAACCGCCGCTGCTCTTGTGTGCAACAGTGGCAACTCCGCGCTAACGCGTGCTTTATAGCAGGGGGAGGGAAAAAACAGGAAATGACCCAAAATGGCCAACGAATTACTAGTTGCTGTTTCTTTAAGTGGAGCATGTCCAACAGCTCTGGATTTGACTTAGCTTTGTATGTTAGGCAGAGATCGCCCCTGAGTAGGCGATATGCGATGGAGTAAAGCTGTAGTTTTTTTGAGACGGTCTACATAGGGCAGCTGTTTGAGACCAGTTATCCTCTTTGTGAGGTATTTCTGTGGTATTTCCATTTGTTGTAGATGTCTTGTGAGGTACATACCAAAAGGGGCGTTGTACTCTATAATGGGTCTAATGAGTGATGAGTAGAGGGGAACAATGACCTCTTTTTTTCTGGATGAAAATCCTTTTGTGATGAGATGAGCCACGTAGAAGGATTTCCTGACCACTGTGGCGATGTGATTATCAAAGGAGAGACTACTGTCCACCTGTGTCCCAAGGTCTCTTATCACATTTTCGGCATTAAGTAGACTACCAGCTATGTGGTAGTTCATGGATACAGAGTTTTTACCAAAGGGGATGACAATACACTTTTTGGCATTGAGCTTCAGGCCATGGCTTTGACACCAGGTATCTGTCTCAGTGAGGCCCTTTTGTAGTTTGTCCACACCATTAGGAGTTTCGATTATGGCTCCTAGTTTGCAGTCTTCTGCAAACTTTGTTAGCCAAAGACCTTCTGTGTTAGCCTACACATCAGAGAAGTAGATACCAAACAGTAGAGGACCCAGGACTGAACCCTGTGGTACTCCACTTGTCACTGGTCTGATGTCAGATTTGGAATCCGCTACTTTCACAGTATGGGTTCTGTCCGTTAACCAGTTGGCAACCCATCTTGTGACATAGGGATTTATACCTAGTTTAGTGAGCTTATCTATAATTCCAGAGTGGGGGATGGTGTCGAAAGCCTTGGCGAGATCTAGATAAGCTGTGTGAACCATTTTACCCTCATCTATGGCTTTGGTGACTGCTTCAAAGAAGTCAATCAGGTTTAGGAGACATGATCTGCCTTTTACAAATCCAAACTGGGTAGAGTCCAGAGTTTGGAGATTACCAGTGTCTTTGTTTTATGAGTTCCACGATGATACGTTCCATGGCCTTGCAGACTGGGCTCGTCAGGCTAATGGGGCGATAGTTCCCAGGGTCCATCATGGCTCCCCCTTTGTGGAGTGGGATAACCATCTCGGTGCACCATTCAGTGGGTACAAAGCCTGAGGTGAGGCTATGACTGAACATGGTACTTAGGTAGGGTGCCAGTTCATTCTGTAGTTCATGTGGAACGCAGCCT
>NC_056729.1:1891994135-1892114135 GCF_019279795.1 Protopterus annectens
GAATTGCAGTTTTGCCCATTGTTAGCTGCACATTGATGATCTATGAAGTATCGTACTGTGCCACTAACCTGGAGGTGTGGGTATCCTTGATTAATATGGATACGCTCCCACCTTTTGTATTTCGGTCTGGGTTTTGTGCCCGAAATGTATGGTATGAGTTTTAGCATGGTATTGCTGGGGTGCTCTCTGGATCCTTAAACCAGGTTTCTGGTACTGCACATATATTGATTTCCTCCATACTGAGGAGTGCCTCGAGTGTGTGCATTTTGAGGTTTAGACTTCTGGCATTGAGTAACATTACCCTCAGTTTTTTGTTATTTGTGCTATTTATGGCCGTGGATTTGTCTTTTGAGCCTTGCCTAAAAAAGGCACTATGGGGGTGGCAAGAGCTTTGGCCAGTATTCAAAGCCTAAGGGTGACAGGTGCAAGCCATCTATAGCAAAGCAGTGTGGCTTGTCGAGCATGTCATCCCAGGTTGACAAACACTGGATCCTCTTTGAATGACACCAGAAGCTTAGCCAATTGTTGAAATTGATCATATTTTCTTTATACCATGGTATCATTCTTGGTGAGGGCAGGATGCTTCTCAGGGTCAGGGTCATACCAGCCTGGGTTATGTGATCAGAGGGCTCTTCCATGTCTCTTTTAATGTAGTCCAGGGAGGTATGGTTCAGCTCATTCACACCAACATGGACAATGACAGAGTCATATTTGTACTTGTTCTGGAGTGACCTGAGTGCTTGTGTTATGTGGCGGATCCTGGCACCTGACAGGCACCTAACAATAACCTTCTCCTTGTTCAACCTAGTGAGTGAGACATCAGTGTGCATGACTATAGTCACCTATTACTAGTGTGTTGGGTATGTTATCTTGCCTTAGGGGCTGTGATTGCATGGCACACTGGTTTTGTGAAGTATGTGTTTCATGGTTTGTGTTGGGGGGTGGAGGTAGCTAGGATGTTTGCTTTGGAGGTCTCTGTTGCTTTTGCAGATTTTTATTTAGAGCCTCTGAGTATGTTTTCATGTATTTATGTGTGTTTTTGCCAATGCTGGTTTCATAGGTCTATGTGAGACTGGTGGTGTGATGCAAGTAATTTCCTTCTCCTCTTGACTGTCTGGTCTAGTCTTGGGTTGAGAGAGCTTAGCCTCCAGTTTGGCTGTATAATTGCATCTCTCGCATGTATTGGTGTTTGGTGAGAGGAGGAGAGGGTTGTCTGTGTACATGAGGCAGTTGTAACATTGCCTCAAAATGCTCAGATTCACCAGTTGGACCAAAGAGTACACCTGAAACTGCTCTTTGGACATGCCTGGATAGGTACAGTGAACTGTTTTACTGATTGGCTGGTAAGGTCAAATAGAGAGCCTTGTCCTTCTCTACAGTATAGGGGGTCTAGTGCTAAGGTTTATTAGTGCTTGCTATAGTTTTAAGCAAGTGCCGGGCTGAGACGTGAATGGTTTGAGTGCTTAAGTTGAAAGTTTGTCTAGTTCTAAGGGAAAAATTGAAGAGTAGATTTTGTGGAGCTGGGAATATTTATACCCTAGCTAAGTGGCGCTGCCCAGTGTGCAAAACCTCACAAATGTGGGTTTTGTAGCAGGGAAATGAAAGAGATAGAAATTAGACAAAAATGGCCAATAAACTACTAATTTCTGGGCTGAAACCACTCCTCCAAGGACAGATAGGCTACTCAAAGCTCCCCTCTCTCACAGGTGAACAGAGAAACTTCCTTCTATGCAAGTAAAGTATGGGCAAACACAGAAACTTTAAACGCAGCCCTGAATTCAGCACTAACCTGAACACTGAACTATACTAGCTTAGAAAGTTGGGAAAACAGGTATATATATATATATATATATATATATATATATATATATATATATATATATACACAGATATATATAGATATATATATATTGTTTGTTTGTTTTTTTTTCAGAAAATAAAGCAGATACAATAAAAAAAAACACTTTAAATGCACAGAAATTGCTATCACACTTGAGTGTGTAGCCTACAACAGTTAAACAGGTACTTTAAACACAAAAATATATACACAGGTATATATATATATATATATATATATATATATATATATACACACACACATATACATATATATATATATATATATATATATATATATATATATATATATATATATATATATATATATATATATTTATAGATACATATATATATATACATCCCTCTCTCTCTCTCTCTCTCTCTCTCTATATATATATATATATATATATATATATACAAACACACACACACACACACATATATATATATATATATATATATATATACACACATATCTCTCTCTCTCTCTCTCTAAATATATATATATATATATATATATAATATATATATATATATATATATGTATATATAGACACACACACACACACACACACACATATATATATATATATATATATATATATATATATACATATACATACCGACATATACACACATATATGTCTATATATAAAGATATCTATCTATATATATATATATATATATATATATATACATGTACACATATATCTACAAATGTGTACATATATATATATATATATATATATATATATATATATATATATATATATATATATATATGGGTCTACTTTTTGTGACCTAACTCCCATTTGCCAGACACCCATTTGCCTGAGACCAAATGACTGAAATTTCATTTGCCTGACACTTCATTTTCCCAACACTTGATTTGACTGAGAAGTATTATTAGCAAGAAAATGGAATATGCCCCCTTCCCCACTGTAGTGCGACCCTGGAGTTAGAATATATAGTTAGGGGGGGTGTGTGGGGGGCGAAGCCCCCCACTTACTTTTCTTTTACTAAGCAATATTACATCAAAAGTTAACAATATCATATGAAATGAACTCTGGGGCTTCACCCCCCACACCCCCCATTGTGGGGGGCTGTGCCCCCCATACCAGCCCTAACTATATAATCTAACTCCAGGGTCACACTACAGTGGGGAAGGGGGCATATTCCATTTTCTTCCTAATAATACTTCTCAGTCAAATGAAGTGTCGGGCAAATGAAGTGTCAGGCAAATGAAATTTCAATCAAATGGGGTCAGGCAAATGAAAGTTAGGTCAAAAGAAGTAGACCCATATATATATATATATATATATATATATATATATATATATATATATATCCATATCCCTTTTATGTGTCAAACTGACTGTTGTATATACCTTCCCAGATGTAGCACACCATAGTTATATGCTATGTGTATAGTCAGATATCACAACATACTTGATTAAGCAGTAATATCACTTACAAGTACTACACAATTGTAGAAGTCAAAGCAGTTGTTTAATGCTATTCAGTATGTGTACTGACAGATATATGTGAAAAAGCAGGAGCCATTATCTCAGCTCTGATGGCTTAGTGGTTAACTGCTGTGACTATAGTGTACTGGGCTCTGGATTCAGAACCTGTAAGGGCTGTTTATTTTTTTGCTAGGCAGAACAAGGGCTGTTGGTTATAGAGTAGTTAAGGCAGTTTTGACAGCTTTAAGCATGTATGTCATGTAATGTACATAACACACTTCTATGTGCTGTCATTACAGTAGCAAGGGGTGTGAGTATACTGTCTGGGACACCTGAGTATATATGGATATGACATCAATCTCTTCCTTTAGTATGTGTTTCATACATGGGGAGTATCCCAGGCTATATGCAGTCACAGCATTAAATTACTACTGTCGACAGCGCTTTCCTAAGTAAGAGTGGATTGCAGATTGTAGTACTGGAACCATACACCCTTGCATGCAAAGCTGTCATCTGACTACTGACTACCGTTTTGTCAGTGTGTGAGCTGTGTGTTATCAAGTACTTGCTACTGGATACTGATCTGATATGTGGATATTAACTGTAGACTACTATGTGTATAGGATATGCCATTGAGTTCTGCTGTCATGTAGTAATGGCATACCTATCAGTGTCAGATGTCTATCTGTCAAAACAGTAATCATAATGCATAACCTGTTGGCTAGCTGATGTCTGTCTGTCCTCAGTACAGATGTGCAGATGTCAGCTATCCATCCGGGATGTTCACAGGAAATCTATGCTGGACTGACACTGACATGTCTGGCCAGCTGTGTTATGAATTCCACAAGTATGAAACAACACCCTGTATACAACACATGCCATGGATTCCTCAACTAGACTAGCACAGTCACCAGTACATGCTTGAGTACAGGTCTCCAACCCAGACACTGGCCATGTTATGTAATATATGTTGCATACAGGTCAGTTGGTGCACCTCACTGAGCCTCTGCAAGAGACAACCAGATGATTCAATGTTGCATTTAACTGTTACTCTGAGGAATCCGTCATGCCGCATCAGTTGATAGCTGGCCTGCTGACAAAGTGTCATGTGGTATAATAACACTGTACCCATATCCCCACTCTTCTCATCTATCCATGGACAGTATCCTGGTACACACCTAGGAACACCTGCACCTATTGGCCCCAGTACCAACATATGTGTTACTGAGCATTGCTGCTAATAACAGTGTTCATGTGTTTGTAAATCTACAGTTGATAATACCCCTAATTCCTTCTCACACACTGCACCCCCACTGCCAAAGTTAGAAATGGCTGCTGCTGTACTGCACATTAAATGTACCTTGTCACACTCTTCAACCTATGGGCTACCTGGAGCTTGCAGTACCACCACAACACTGTTGTACAAATGGCAAGATAGCCATGGGTTACCCTCTGAGTCCTGGCAAGTGTGTGTATGTGTGCAAGTGTGTATATTTGTAGGATACATCATTCTGAGGCCACATTGTCCAAATACAATGCAACTGCCCATATACTGTAAGGCATAGTGATGTTGCTGACATCCAGAGAGCCATGACAAACAATCACCCTACTATCCCAGTGGCATGTGCAATAAATGCATATCCCTGTAATAGGACTGTTGAGATAGCCAAGGGTTTGTATTGCAATCCTGGTCAATGTGTGATTGTGGGCATGTCAGAGTATTATCATCGGTGTCAGTGAGTAACATATCCAATGGGCATGTCAGAGTATTATCATAGGTGTCAGTGAGTAACATATCCAATGTGTGGTGTGGGTGTTGGGTATACTGTTGTGACACCATGGTACCCCCAGCAGATGTTCCAAGGTCCACTGTATGAGGACCACTGTCATCATCAACCATACATATAAATGAGTACACTATACAGGCCATTGATGCCTGTGCTGTATGCAAGGTATCTGTATCAGAATGGACTCACTGACAAGGTAGTTTGCACTGGTAAACCCAGGTCTGTCAGATGTGTCCATGACTGTACTGTGTTTGTCAATGTGTATATGACAGTATGGCATACTATGTGTTCTCCAGTAATATCCAGTACATCCCCCTTTACCATACTGTACAAGGCCTGGTGATGTTCCTCTCCTATCAAGAGACTGGGGACACACCTCATCCTACAGCTGCTGTGTGCAATTAAGGCCAAACACATTAGTATCAATACGTACCTAGATAGGGGTTCTACACTCAGTGTTGCCGGGTAAGTGTGTGTGTGTGTGTGTGTGTGTGTGTGTGTGTGTGTGTGTGTGTGTGTGTGTGTGTGTGTGGGAAGGGATCTACTTCAGTTCACTGAATATACATGTAACAGGAGGTCATCTGTCCATGAACTGACTGGCATTAGATGACATTTCAAAGCACTCCTGTGATGAGAATTATTTCCATCAAAACTGGTGGTAGATGTGTACATGCCCTATGCTGTATAGCTGTACATTGATACTGGAGATAGTATATATAGTTGGCTGTTAATGTTGTGGACACAGCCACCCTCATTGGAGTTATTGTTGTGTGTATCCTGATGTTTAGTCTGCTGTAATACTCTACAGTGTATGTTAACAGGTTAGAAAGTCATCAATCACATGGTGTGCAGCTGTACACCACCCCGCAACCTCCATAGTATCGGGCTGTGCCACACACACCAGCACATCTATGTTTGCTAACACCAGGACTGCAGTAAATTTGGGAAGGGGACACATACCCTGCCAGTACCATTGTTGATGACATTACAGTAGCAGACTAATCATGTACTGCTGTGATGATTTGCCTATTATGTCTTGGTGGAATTAAATAGGCTACAATGTGTTCACTGAGAAATACAGTATATCCATATGCACAATAATCTTTGTGTATAGCATCAACACCAAAGCCTCTGTGCATGTCTGCTATCCAAAAACATGTGGTGTGTGCCACCCAGTACACTGTACATTGTCCACTGTAGAAGGGCTGCTGATATCAGCCACCATGCACTCACGTGTATACACCCCTCAGACCTATCAGCCATGTGGCACATGCAGTAACTATTATACAGACCTGTTACTTGTGTTCAGCTATACCCAGGATATGACACAGTCAATTTGTCACCACGGTGCCATACCCCTTGTAGGACACAACAGCAGACCAAACTCCTGATGACACATACACACCTACAATACAAACAGAATACATTATGGAGACCACTATCGGTCAGTTGTAATAACAGCTATAAAGCATCATGGCTGGACAGCTACACATCCTGACATGTAAGCATTAAACTTTTCCTGCTGAAAACATGTTACACAGCATTACATTGCTACAACTTAGCACATTCACCCTGTGCATCAGAGCCATAATAGCCTGTCCCTGCAGCAATAGTATGGATGACAGGGATGTGGCACAGGTTCATAGGTTAGTGCTAGGTTAACTGCCCTTGTGAGCCATTTTAAGCCTAGCCAGTTATCCCCTGTGAGATTCAAACCCTGTACCTTGTGTTTGTAAGGCAAACACCTTAACCATTAGGCCACCCAAATGCACAGGGTATGGTGTGGGTTTGCCAAACACCTAGGCTGAGCCATTTGGTTGACATCATGTGTGTGTGTTAGTGGGCTGTGAAGATGTGGTGTGTGTAGGTATGGAGGTGCCCTAGCTGTCTTGGTGATGTGTGTGTGTGTGTGTGTGTGTGTGTGTGTGTGTGTGTGTGTGTGTGTGTGTGTGTGTGTGTATGCACACAGTTTGGCCATTTGTCTGGCCTATACATGGGTGTTTTGGACAGCTGCAGACCATACATGGCATTGTGTGCAGTTCACTGTGTCTGGCCATGGACATGAGAACTGTGCCTGCCAGGGGTTCCACGGGCACTACCAGGTACAAGGCCAGAAATGGTACTCTCCCCTGAGGATGACACCTGTCTGCTGGATCTGGGTCCCTGTTGGGACCAGCAAGGGCCATGTGCATGTGGCTTGCTGTGGTGTGGTGTGGACAGAACCCCCTCCTGCAGTGCTGGTGCTGTGACTGCCAATATGGGAGCAGCTCTGACTTCTTGCGCGTCCACATAGACATCCACCTGTTGGGGTTGCTGACATACGTTCACATGGCTGTTGCTGTATCCCCACCATACTCTCAAACAGGGACAGTGTACAGTCAATCATTCCCACCAGCTCACCAAACCGTCTATCCATGACCTCTGCAAAATAATGGTGGGCACCTGCGAGATTACAGATGGTGTCAATAACAACTGAATGAGTAGCCCTCTGGAGCCTCAGACTCTGTCTGGTATACTGTTCCATACTTGCTTGTGCCTCCATGATGGCCTGAAACATGCATCTGGTAACACCAGCTGTGGCACTGCTGCCAGGGGCATGATGTCCAGCAGCCCTCCTATGAGAACCCCTGTACATCTGCCTGTGTGGTGACCCGCTGGACATTCGGCTATGGCTGCTGTGTACAGACATAATTGCTATAGTACCCACACTGCCCTGTTCCATGCCAGCACCTGCCAGCTGCCCCTGATCTATGACCCCTGGTGATGGGGTATGTATAGGCAATGTCACTGTGTGTGGGGACAGGGTGGATAATAGTGGAATGTCAACAAATGGCACAGCTTCAGCCACTGACAACCCCACCTGTGCCTCACCACACCTATCATCATTGTCAGAGTCTGGACACTAACTTCAGATTGCCTGCAGGAGGAACCCTGACCCACCTTGCCACCTGTGAGGGGTAAACAGAAACCTTACGTTCAGACCTGTATGTCATTGCTTACCTCTACACTCCCCACATACCCCCCATGACCCACCCCCACACACACACTTACAGGTGAGGTGGCACATAGATATTACACAAACCTCTGGTTACCCAAATGTGAGCATACATGACATATAGCACTCAACAGCATGCAGTGCAGCTATACCAAATTCCTGTTACCGACATTATACATCTCTGTGATGCGTGAGTTGTGTTAGTAGTTGATGGTCCTTTCTCTGGATCAGAATGCACCCACATACACAGTATTGCTGTGCACCTAATCAGCACCCTGCCATGTACTGTGCACCATACGTCACAAGTGTACACACCATTACTGACTGTGTATATGTGTGGCGGTTATGTTTGCTCTGTTGCCACAGCCCCTATGTGTTTGACAGACACATACCTGGGTTGATATGAGGACAGATGGCAGTAATGAGTGTCTTATGTTTGATTTGCAGATCTTATCATCAGCAGTGCATGTATCAGCAATGAAATGAAATTATACTGACAACCTCCCAAGCTTACCATG
This sequence comes from Protopterus annectens, assembly GCF_019279795.1. Lineage (NCBI taxonomy): Eukaryota > Metazoa > Chordata > Ceratodontiformes > Protopteridae > Protopterus > Protopterus annectens. Next base: position 1,892,002,741 of record NC_056729.1, read on the forward strand.
GCTATGAGGAGTGTACAGACCCTTATTGAAATACCACTCTCTTCCAAGATATGCCATGGGGCTACGATACTGCATATGTTAACATTACACATACCTGATATGTGAAATATGACCTGTGCAATCACATGCAGTATCAAACAAATGTGTTAGTTGTGCAGATGTTGATTGTGATGCGTACAATATGTGGGTTGCATAAGTGTGCACACCCTTAACACAATATTTTGTTGCAGCACCTGTACATGAACAACAGCAGTAACTTTTCATGGAAGGTGTATACTAGCATGGCAATCCTCACTTGCCATTATGTGGTCACCCCACCCTACAAATGTCCCCCAACTCTGCCGGCTTGCAAGCTTGGCTCATGTGCACAGCCCTTGGAGGTCACACAGTCCCTTCACTACTGCTGTTGAGTCACGGTTATGTCTTGCACAATGCATGACCTTCACTGTATTCAGATACATCCATTCTATGTGAGTTTTTGCCATATGCTTTTGTTCCCTGTTGTTTTTCAGGGTGACACCCCTCCCCATCCTCAGCCATTTTGCAGATGCTTGACAACTATGTGCCACACATGAGTGTCATTTGGCGGTATCCTACATGCAGAACACCATGTCTACCACCATAGTTTCTGCTAATTAACAGCAAACCTACAGGTACACACTGGCACCAGCAGGGTACAGCTGGGGATGGTGGGCATCAGATGCACTGAGGCAATGCTTGTGCAGCTCATGTATCTTTATTAATAATGTCTGTAGGTTTCAGCCTTGGTCGCATAACACCATAACACATTGCAACACATGCCTGTGGGAGACTTGATGTTATGCATATGGTACCTGGAGAGAGCCCTGGATGATGTCTCCTGTGGAACAACTCTTCAGTCTAATTACCCTTACCCATAGACCACACGTATGCAGAGTCCAGGAAATTGTAGACACAGGTACTGTGCAGGTAGTACCTGCTAGACATTCCTGCAAGTCCCCAGTGTTGCTGCATGTGTCTGGGCAGCCTCCATGACTGGTTTGCAACATGTGCTATATCTGTCTTAGATAGCCATCTGTCTATTTCTGGCATGAATGTTGTCCCATACGTCATATACACATACATGACTGTCTGCACTATTTGCCAGGTATATGCAATGTTGGTGTAAGGCTACTTTCCATAATCCTGAGTGCTATCTTTCAGATATGGGATGTATTCCATGGTTTGTAATATGTGTGCAAGCTAGGGCTGCCTCTGTTGCAGGTGAGTTGGCAGATGTCATGGACAGATGTCTTGGACAGCAGAACATTAGTTGGTGTGACATTTAGGCCCTGTACGTGATGGAAGGTGTGTAGTCCAGAAGAGTGAATGCTGTCAGTACCTCACCAGCTGCTTCCACAATATGGTATTTGGAGTGTGTGTGCACATATGCGTCCAGTGTTTGTTAAGGTATGTATTCCCCATAACTGCTGTCTTTACATAGGATTCCATATTACACAAGCATTGCTCATTGTAGGTTCGCATTATGGGTTGAAAACAGTGTGTAATGTGGTACTGTGATTTGCCAGTGTGTAGATCTGGAATAGTTGCCATTGTGATACAGTGTTTTACACACGGTAGAAGGGTACTGTGTCAAACATGTTGTACTGCAGGCCATTTGTCCCACCATTATGTTCATCTCTGTTTGCACATCTTGCACTGACAGGTTTTGTGGTATACTGCAAGACTCCTACACACCCTTCAAATATAGCACCAAGGTGACCACTGCGATGCATTGCAGTTAATAGCAACAATAAGTGAACATGTAGAGCATGCATTATGGGTACATGTGTTGCATGTGTCCATGGCAAATAGCATGGCCATAACATGGCCAGTGTATTGGCAAATGTGAAATAAAAAAAAACTCCATACTCACCAGCCACAAGCTGCTGCCCTAGTTGGATACCAGAAGGACCTGCATAGTTGTGTGAGAAATGTAATGTCAGTAGCCACACCTGTGCCATTGGTACAGGGTGGGAGCAGCATTTCAGAACATCAACAATACAAACCCACAATACTAGAGATTATGCACATCTGCCCCTTAATACACTGCAGCAACAGTCTATATCATCTGACATGTGCATGTATATCCTTTACATATGAGGACAGATAAGCAGCACTGGTCTACTAATGTGCCCTGGGGCCTTACCTGGATGCTCCTGCTCATTTGTGTGGGTGGCACCCACCTCCACAATACTTTCTTCAGCGGGTTAAATTTGCCATCATTTGGGTGACTGAAGGCTTGCAAGGAACTCCTCCACATGAGTCAGTGGGAGCTGGATGGTATGACCCCCACCTGTGGCTTGCTGGTCCTTTCTGACAGCAGCAGCATGCTGATGGGCATGGCAGATGAGGTCAGTACAACGATGTTGTACCTGCTCATAACTTCGGTTATGCAGGCCAACGCCATTTACACTGTGGACAAGCTCATTCCACAGGGAAGACCTCTCCTGCATATCATGTGCTGTCTAGGAAAACAGGATTCCATGCTGCTGCATGAAGTAGTGCACAATGATGTTGGTTTCCTCTGTGGTATATGCTAGCAACCTCTCCCTGGACATGGTACCTGCAAGACATAAACAGGTGACACAGTCTGAAGACATCATACTGCAAAGTTATTGTATTTGATACTTGACATCTCTCTCTCACCTCATCATATATGCATAACTAATCTGAACACACACATCACTGGGTATGTTCACACCAAACCTTCTGTTAGGACATATATCCTATTGTGCAACACATGCTGAACTTTGTTGTTATTCATGCTCTAAGTTTAAACAACATCATTGGTGGCCTCTTGCTAACAATGTCACCTACATGCCATTGCAATGGCCACTGTGGTTCCATATATGCATCTGTTCTGTTTGCTATGCAACCATTCCAAATCTGGTGTTTTGGGTTACTGGGGCTATGTATGCATGCTGTTATAGCTAATCCTGGATTATGTTGACTATTGCTGACAACATATGTTGTAACACTGCAACTCAATATCACATTTGGGAAGGCTGTTCCCAGCAGACCCATCTCTTCCACCTCATCTGGCCATGGCTGTAGGACGCATCACATTTGGGACCTGACACAGGACCTTTTCATCTGCTGGTCCTGCACTACCTTCAGGTGGACCCACCTCAGGGGATGGGGCCTGTGCCATGCCTGAGAGTGCACACAGACAGGATCCTGTAAACTGATGTCAGGTCCAGGGTCTGGTGCATAGGGAGTTCTGCAGAGAATTGCGTGATCAGCAACACAACCATGATGTCCTTGTGACACATGCAGAGGTTCAGCCTGTCCCTACTAAGCTATGTCCATAGCAATTGTTCAGCAGGCCATCATTACAGCAAGTCTTGATGGCACATATCAAGCCTTCAAAATCAGCTGTCCCATTATTACAGGCCAAATACTACATTCAAATACAATCTTGTCATGTGTCACATACTTGTTGTAGTAATATGCTCTTTGCTGTGTGGCAACTCATGATGTCTGGCTTGACTGTTTTTTTTTTTCATTTTGTATTATGTTTGTTTTTAACTTTTATTTCTGTTTTGGCTGTTTTTTTTTCTTTTTTTGGGGATCTCAAGCCCCCTCTCTCTCAGTCAGTTTCTTGCCAATACAGAGATTGAGCTCTTTTGAATAGGTTGCAGCATGCCTTTTGTATATGTTGCTCATGAGCAGGTGATGGCCTCTGCACCAGTTGGTGTTACCCACTATCTAATTGCATGCACCCAGCTGTGTAGTACTTCCAGTAGCCAATCTCATAGCAATCCACTACTCTAAATGACTGCAAAATTGTGGGGGTTGTCCCTTTATCTTTCCTGTATGGAAGACATCCTTCCTGTTTGTAGGAAGCATTGTTACAGACAGCAGGTAGCAATACTTTCCACAACAGGACTTGTGGACACAGGGCACATACAAGTTTGTATAAGGTTCAAGACCTACAGACAGTGTAAGTATTGCTGTTGACTGCATTGAATACTGCTGGTTTTATAGGGTTTGTGAGTATATGCTAGTTTTGCATGGAATACAGTCTGTCTGCATATCTCTCAACTGTGGGCCTATCTACATGATGGCCAGACGGCTGGCTGTTATGCTTCATCTGCTCACCACACAGGTCATGTGTCTGACAGATCAGTGGCATTATCTCCTTTGATTGCTATCAGTACATGGCAACATTCAGTTGTGTTTCCGACTTTATATTCCTGGGTACAGGTATGTTGCAACCAATCCTGTGACACCAGCAACTTCCACAGTATGTAACAGCAATATTGGAAACATAGCCCTGTGTTCCAGCCTCTGTCCTCCACATATATGCCAGGCTTTGTCCTGATGTCATAGAGTAAGAGGTTGTTAGGTAACAGCCTATCATTATTTAGTGCTGACACTTATATGCCAGGCTTTTACTGATGTCATAATGTAAGAGGTTAATAGGTAATGGCCTATCATTGTTTAGTGCTGACACTTATATGCCAGGCTTTGTCCTGATGTCATACAGTAAGAGGTTGATAGGTAGTGGCCTATCATTATTTACTGCTATCATTCCAGTCATGTTGTGGACTCCCACACAAATTGTGGGGTAGGGTCCATATATATGAGGGCAACAGCTGGACAAAACATGTGTAACCTTGTACATTCCAGAGGTCAGTGTGAGGTACACAGTGTTATTTGCCCTTATACAACATTTTATGGGGGAGGGTTATTCAATGCTTTTAACCTAGGCTGTTACAACATGTGAGGGATATCAGTGTTAAGACACATTGAGGTATATGGCTGTACATTTTCATACTTTTCTGCATGGGAACAGTGGTGGCCTACAGCTTGCAGTGTTACACACAGTTCTGTTTGTCAGTGTGACAGTGACATTTTAAGTTAAGCATTGTTATGTAACAGATACACTGACATTTTCACAACTACTATGTTTCCCCCTAGGGGATGAGTACAGAGTGTAATTGGAGGCTGGTGAACTACATCTGTAATTAAGTGCTGATTGTTTCTTATCTTCAAGGCAAGTGTTTTTTTACTGTTGTATTACTTGAAGGCCTTAGCCTGAATAGCATAGTATGTTATATTTTTCTCATTACTTGCATCAACTGTTTTGTGTGAGACTTGCATTAATCAGTGATTATGTATTTCAAACACCTACATGCTATAACAAATGACATAAACAATTAAATAGTACACAAATACATTTTTCTGTGTATGCATAGTTGTGTGTAGTGTCATGTCCTTTGCATTGTGTGTGGGTAGTTTCATGCAAATATTCTCATTTGTGGGAATGAGTGACACACTGGACATTTTAACAGGTGGCAAATACAGGACTTATGGCTGTTGGATATAATATGCACCCTCCACATCTACTCTTCTTCTACATATCTATAAGCACTAATATCTTTTGTCTGTGTATATGTATATATATATATATATATATATATATATATATATATATATATATATATATATATATATATATAGATATGGGTCTACCTGATAACACCGACATGCCAAAATGCTGACAACGAAATAACTGACAGGAAAAAAATGACAAAAACAGAAAGTTCAAAAACATGAAATTTAACATGCCCGATAAACCAAAATCCCAACAATCAACAAAACAAATACCTTTCCCGAAAAACACACACACAACATAAGCACACCAAAAACCTTACAAACACAACTATCTATGCACTAACCTTAACCCAAATTCTAAGGTCCATCACTATCGCACACTTACCTTACCCGCACCCTAACCCTAACTCACTTAATCCACCCCTAACCCTTAACATAGAACATAGATTACTACTAAGCTAACTGCCTTTGCAAGCCATATTAAGCCTAGCCAATTAACCCTTGTGAGACTCAAACCCTGCACCTTGTGTTTGTAAGGCAAACACCTTAACCATTAGGCCACCCTTCCACTATTGCACTCTGTCACTATCCTACACTTACATTACCCGCACCCTAACCCTAACTCACTTAATCCACCCCTAACCCTCAAGTGCGTCGCTATCTCACACTTACCTTACCCACACCCTAACCCTAACTCACTTAACCTGCCCATAAACCTAAAGTCCGTCACTATGGCGCACTTACCTGACCCGCTCCCTACCCTAACGTCTGTTACTAACACACACTTACATTAACCGCACCCTGACCCTAATGTCCTTCCCTACCGCACACTTACCTTAACATGTCGGTGTTCTCACCATCAAGATTCTCAACTGTCAGTCTTCTCCGTTGACGATCTTCTGGTGTCGGTGTTCTCATCGTCAGCGTTGTGCACTTTCGGTGTTTTCAGGTACACCTATATATATATATATATATATATATATATATATATATATATATATATGTGTGTGTGTGTGTGTGTGTGTGTGTGTGTGTGTGTGTGTGTGTGTATGTGTGTATATCTGTATGATTGTAATGTGTAGTACTTCCACATTGTACATTACCTATGGTAGAATGACTGTTCTGCATGATATGTTACAGATATCACTCTGACATCTTACAGGTGAGATGTATTACTGTTAACTTGTGGTTGTTGTATTGTGTAGGGTACTGGGTTCAAGACTTGCAAGTGTTGGTTATTGTGTTACATGACATATCTGTTCAGCAGTGGAGAGAGGGAACATGGCAAAAATTACAGGGGACCCCTCATTTGAGCCCCCTCATCCCCATTAACAGTGCATTTGGTCAGATATTTTGCAGTGAGAGATTCAGGATGTGGTTCTGATGTGCAATTGCACTACATATTTATATATATATCTATATATCTATATATCTATATATATATATATATATATATATATATATATATATATATATATATATATATAGGTTCATAGGTTCATAGGTTCATACTAGGCTATCTGCCCTAGGGCATTTACAAACCTAGGCAGAGTGTGTTTGGCTTTTGCCACCCATTTTAAAATGAATTTTGCTATGCCCTTTTTCGAGGTTAGTATACTGTGCATCTGTCTAACAGTGACACAGAAGTGATACCCGGAGTAAATCTACGATCTCCCATCCACTCATCAAGATTCCTCTTGAAGAGAGTCAATGAGGGACTCTGCCTAACCTGGACTGGGATTTTATTCCAGAGTGAAGGGAGCCTCTGGGTTATGAATCTGTCCCTCCAGCATGTCCTATTTATTTCAGTTCTGAGGTTCAAGTCTCTCGAGTGCGTAGCTCGATGGGATTTGGATTTTCTGAGGTGCGGCATGTCCATTAATTCCGGGTTGGACATGGCTTTATACGTCAGGCACAGATCGCCTCTGAGCAGGCGGTATGCCACTGAGTAGAGATGGAGTTTCTTTAACCGGGCAGCATATGGCATCTGTTTGAGCCCTTTGATCCTCTTGGTGAGGTACTTTTGGGGTCTTTCCAGTTGCTGCAGGTGTCTGGTAAGGTACATCCCAAAAGGTGCATTGTACTCAATTATGGGCCTGATGAGGGATGAGTAAAGAGGCACGAGGACCTCCCCTGATCTAGATGTGAATCCCTTCATGATTAGGTGGGCTATATAAAATGATTTTCTAACCACTTTGGCCACGTGGTTGTCGAATGAGAGATTGCTATCAACTTGGGTCCCCAGGTCCCTAATTACTTTTTCCGTACTTAATGGATTACCATCTATGTGGTAATTTGTGGGCACTTTGTTTTTGCCTAAGGGGATGACTATACACTTTTTGGCATTTAGCTTGAGACCATGGCTCTGGCACCAGTTGTCTGTTTCTATGAGGCCCTTTTGTAGAATGCTTGTGTCGGCTGGAGAGTCAATTATGGCACCCAGTTTGCAGTCATCTGCGAACTTGGCCAGCCACAGTCCTTCCGTGTTGGCCTGTACCTCCGAGAAATATATACCGAACAAGAGAGGTCCCAGGACTGAGCTTTGTGGGACGCCACTTGCAACTGGTTTGAAGTCTGACATGGCTCCAGCAATTCTAACCATGTGGGTTATATATATATATATGTATATACATGTATATACATGTATATATGTATATATATATATATATATATATATATATATATATATATATATATATATATATATATATATATATATATATATATATATATATATATATATATATATATATATATATATATATATATATATATATATATATATAGATATATATATATATATATATATATATATATATATATATATATATATATATATATATATATATATATATATATATATATATATATATATACAGGTCTACTTTACATGCTCGACTGTTCAGAAAGTCAACTTTCATATGGCCGAGACAATATGATCGAATTTTGGAAAGCTGACCATGTAAAGTAAACACAAAACACACAACAATTACCTTTCAACTGTTACCCCCTGCACCCCCCCCTGTGGGGGATCCACCCCCCCACCCCCCGTAACGTAAATATACCAACTCCGAGATCGCATTACAGTGTGGAAGAAGGAAATTTTCCCATTCTCCACTGTATGGAGATAGCGGTTCCCCATGGTTGGGTTTTCAAAAGTCGATCACATGGTCTCGGCCATATGAAAGTCGACTTTGTGAAAAGTCGGCTATGTGAAGGGGACCCATATATATATATATATATATATATATATATATATATATATATATATATATATATATATTTATATATAAATAAATATATGAAGATATATATATATATATCTATATATATATATATATATGTCTGTCTACATATACAGATATATATATATATATATATATATATATATATATATATATATATATGTCTGTATATATATATATATATATATATATATATATATATATATATATATATATATATATATTGATACACATATACATACATCTACATATATATAAAAATACATTTTCCCTAATGTTGAAGGACTGTGCTGCATGATATGGTTGACAATACCTCCATTTTAGGTGCAGCTTATACGGTATAATGGTAAATCGCTGTGGCTATAGTGTGCAGGGTCTTGGGTTCAAGAATTACAATGGATGATTATTTTGTTGCTGGGCAGAACAAGGGCTGTTGGGTACAGAGTAACTAAGGCACTTTTAAGCAGTTGCAAGCGGGCTTGCACAGGTTTCTCAATTGGTAAGCTATGCTAACTTCCGGTTAAATATGCTTACAGAGAGTTAGCCTCAAAACTGCTTATTCTGTGTGTGCATTGCTTACCCCCATGCAAATAGGCTTAAACCCACTTATTACTGCTTATAACTGCTTACTCCCTCTTACACCCATGCTAATTTCTTTAAAAGAAAAGAAACAGGGGTGAGAGGAAAGTGGAGAAAAAGTGGGTACAAAGAGGGAAAGACAGCAGGGAAAATTACTAGGGATGTACAGGACAGGTGTAGGGAAGGTCCATAACTGCCCATTACTTCTACAGCAACATCTGTGCATATATACTGAATTTGGAGGTAGATTTGGACACTCAAACCCCTGAGAGAGGGGTGGGGACAACATAAATATGTTGTGAAGCCATTTACACCAGATTACATGTGTCTAGTGGACACGTGTGAAATGGACAGCTATGTATGGGGCGAGATTTTTGGGGGGGAACAGATTGCCCTTTTTTTTAAAGGTGAGAGTGGGATGTTGGGGATGGATAATAGTTATATTTGGGGAGGTACGTGGGGTAGGAAGACAGACAAGACAGCATACAGGGGTGGTATATGACACATGTTGGGGGTACACACCTTGGATGGGGGGGTGTTTGAAAGTCGGAAGCCTATGAGCCCCCAAATGGAAACAGTGGGACTGAGCTCCCCACCCAAGGGCAGTCATCACTGCATCTTCACGGCCCGAAGGGGGCTGTGCTTGGAGCTGGTTAGGAGGGGCAGGCTGACCATTTAAATGCACCATGCAGCCCTCAAGCTGGCATAGCAGATCTCCAAATTCCCTGGGAAGCTTACTATGCATCAGACCCCGGACCTGACAATGGGTGACAGTTTCCTTTCTGCGCCCACTTCCGGGGGGGTGAGCCCTATCCCCTGAGGTGGCTCCACCTGAAGGTGGTGCAGGACTAGCAGGTGAGGAGGTCCTGGGGTTGCTGGTGCCCGGTTCCATGGCCAGATGAGGTGAGAGAGGTGGGTCCGCTGGGACCGGCCTTCCCAAACGTGCGATGGTGTTGCAATCTTAAAACATATGTGGGTTAGTAATAGTCAACACATTCCAGGATTACATATAACAGCATGCATTGATATTCCCATTAACCCAAAACACCAGATTCGGAACAGTTGCATAGCAAACAGAACACATGCATATATGGAACCACAGTGGTCAGTACAACAGCATACAGGTTACATTGATGGCAGCAGGCCACTAATGTGAGAGTATTGCAACATAAATTATGCATAGAAACACATTTATCCAACAAAAGGACATATGTTCCAACAGTAGATTTAATTGTACACATACCCACTGATTTATGTATTTAGATTATTGGTGCATATATGGTGGGGGGGTGATGTCTATTAACAACTTACATATCCCTGTAGTTCTCACAACTCTCATAGTCATTGCTCTAATCTGTAACTTCCAGGTATTATGACACTACCCTATGGCCTTAGTTTGGACAATGGTATGTTTGTAAACAAGTATATACGTGAACTGTGTTTTACCTAAAGTCTACACCTCTTACTTGGTATACCTTGGAGGAATTGTTTGCTAACACTACCTGACTGTTTCTACACATATTTCCAGATTCCAGGTTGATGTTATGCATATACCTGTCAATCTCTTATTGCGCACACTCTGGTGAAGGCTTGACAACATGCAGGTGGAAATGGGACATATTTTGACAATTGCTCTCATAAATTTTGGTGAGTTGCTACAATGACAGTTTTGTTTTCATATACATTTTCTGAATATTTACGGATCTGACAATCAGTTATATGTCATTAAAAGCTACCAAAAATTCTGAGATAATCACACTGGTTTGTCAGGGGGACAGGGTAACAGGCAGCAGATATGGGCCAATTATCTGGACATTCTGAGCAAATCTGTACAGTTGAGGGGTATGATTATGCATGCATGCAGCTTACTACCACTCCCAGGATTTGAACCATGGCTGTGTCTGCTAAAAATAAAACAGTTTACATCACAGTTGAGTGTCCTATTTAGATATTGCTGTGTATCTCTTCACTGTTTTCTGTCTATAAGTCTCTAATGGTTTTATCATCTGACTTTGTAATTACAACAGTCTTATACAGGCATTCCTAGATATTTTTATTATGTAGCACAGTGTGGGTGACAGTGATTACTACTACATTATTATTCAGAAAAAACTGTGACATTAACAATGCCATACAATGCCAGAATAAACAGTACCAGTCCAGGATTTCAATCTTTATTTCCAGGCACAGTTTTCTTATCTGACAGACTTGTGGAGGGAATGTTTGTTAACACTACCTGAATGTTGCTACACATATTGCCAGATTCCACGTTATTATTATGCACATATGTCTCACTCTGTTACTGCACACACTCTGGTCATAGCTTAACAACATGGGGATAGAGATGGCACATAATTTGCATATTACTCTCATAACATCTTGATGAGTTGCTAGAGTGACAGGTTTGCTCTTATAGATATATTTCTGATGGTTATGATGTCTGACAATCAGTTGTATGTCATTATTTGCTGCCTAAACTTCTGGCATCATCCCACTGTTTTGCCAGGGGGACAGGATGACAGGCAGAAAATTATAAGGTAACAGGCAGCAGATATGGGCCAATTATCTGGACATTCTGGAAAAATCTGTACAGTTGAGGGGTATAATTATGTATACAGCTTACTACCACTCCCAGGATTCGCACCATGGCTGTGTGTGCTAAAAATACAACTGTTTACATCCCAGTAGAGTGTGCTATTTGGATATTGCTGTGTTTCTTTTCACTGTTTTCTGTCTTAAGTCTTTCTCAGTTGTACAATATGACTTTGTGATTATAACACAGGCATTCCTACACATTTTGTTTATGTAGCATAGTGTGGGTAACAGTGCTTAATACAACAGTACTATTAAGAGAATGCAACACTACATTACCATATGATCCCAGAGTAAACACAAGCAGTCCAGGAGTTAGACCTTTATTGCCAGGCTTTTACACTTTTATTTAAATACAACCTATATGAGACTCTTCCTGACATATATTGTCTGGTTTATTCAGTACATTCCATACACAATACAGTTTTTATACTGGCAAATGACTTTCTACTACTTTTATATTTATTTCTTATGACAATACAAGCAAGATTATTACTAACCTGCCTCGTGATGGAGCCTTTGCAGCCTACACACATGGGCTTCCTGATTCACAGCCTGCTCAGCTGCAGCTGTAAGAGAAATATTCATAATATACACAAGCTAGGCAATTATTAAACAGTTAGTAGAATGAGTACTTACACACTGCTGGGATATCACCCCTCTGCCTAGCTTCTTGGATCCACAGATCCAAGAGCTCCCTCTTCCTGTTTCAAGTCAGCATAGGGATGCCTCACCTGCTCACCAGTTTGAGGGATACCACTGTCACTGGTGAGGTCACAGGCAAGATGGTCCCAGGCTTCCACTTTATATTGGGTGCCCTAGTACTGGCCCTGCAGCAGTCTCTCTGCATGTTTTTTTTTTATTAGGAGTCCTACCTTGATCTTAGACTCCTGGATGCCCAGCACTGCACTTGGAAGCATGATCCTTCTCCAACCTGGCCATTGTGCCTACAGGAGGAAGTTGCAACTGGTTATGAGATGTATTCCTGCCTGTGGGGTTTAAATATGGCTGATTACCCACACTTTGCCATGATTGGATAGTTTTGGAAATACTAAACTATGGGCACACCTGCTTACCTAAGGTTGGCATTGCTTAAATGGGCATACCAATGGGAACATCTATTTAGCTGGGCTACTCATTCATTATACCTGGTAAGCAGAGGTGTGCAATGCTTAGCATTGCTTATTTTTAATTTTACACACTATTTGCTGTATGGCATTGATTTATCATTCGTTACATGTTATAAATTTGTTTGGTATCCCTGATTCATGTGTACGTATACTGTATGGGGCACTTGTGCTTATCTGGGGATTTCACCACTTTATTACAATGACACCTCACATCTGAACTTAATGCAGTACTCCAGTTCACAAATGTATGTTATTTAGTAGGTTATACAACAAAAAAATTGTTTATAAATTCCTTTCACATGTAAAATGCAGATTTGCTATAATGAGAATCGAACCCAGAATGCCTGTCTGCCAAGCAAACACTCTAACCACTACAGCATTGCAGTACTGTTGCTATGAAATGAATCTTGCTATTTAACTTCATATGCAATTTAAGCTTGTGTATGCATAGTAAAGCAATGGACAAACCCATGCAGCTACGGTTAAACTTTATCACGTTTATAAAAAAAATAATATTGCACTGTTAATTTTTCTATACCCTTCACAATGTCACTGCTACTGCTACACCTGTTATTTTGTCAACTTTCTGCTTCGCGGTGGGCATACCTCTCAACATCTTGGGGTGGAAACTGTGAACATACCCTATCATGCTGGGGGAACAAATGGAGGGACGAATTTCACTTATTGCTAAGGATTTCTGTGTGCATCTGCACATTTTATAGAAATCCCTAATGTGTCTGTTGACATATTTTCTGCTATGAGCATTCTCACTCATTGTAATTGCTGAACGGCAATTCTTGATTGAAGGGGCGTGCATATTTTGAGAGCTCTGCTCTCAGACACACACCCTGCACTCTTCCACGGCTCCATATTCGTTTAGGTGCAGAGGCAGCACGCCTTCATAAATATGCATGGGGCACTGCCATGCTGCACTTAAATGGCTGTTTACATGCAGGAATAAGTTATTCCTGCATGGAAGATTGCTGAATCCTGGGGAATGTTATAGATACACATATAGTAATTCTACAGTTACCTACATGGTTAATGTTGTATTTACATACATAGCAATTCTACACTTACCTGCACAGTTAATGTTATAGTTACATACATCATAATTCTACACTTACCTACACGAGTGATGTTATAGTTACATTCATAGTAATTCTACACTTACCTAAACAGTTAATGTTATATTTAGATACTTAGTAATTCTGTGCTTACCTACATGGTTAATATTATTGTTACATATAAAGTAATTCTACAGTTATCTACACAGTTAATGTTATATTTACATATTTTGTAATTCTACACTTACCTTCACAGGTAATGTTATAGTTACATACATAGTAATTCTACACTTACGTATATGGTTAATGTTATAGTTACATACACAGTAATTCTAAACTTACCTACACAGTTAATGTTATAGTCACATACATAGTAATTCTACACTTACCTACATGGTTAAGATTTTAGTTACGTACATAGTAATTCTATACTTATCTACACGGTTGATGCCATAGTTACATACATAGTAATTCTACAGTTACCTACATGGTTAAGATTTTAGTTATATACATGGTAATTCTCACTTACCTACATGGCTAATGTTATAGTTACATACATAGTTATTCTACACTTACCTACATGGTTAAGTTATATACATGGTAATTCAACAGTTACCTACATGGTTAATGTTATAGTTATGCATAGTAATTCTTCAGTTACCTACATTGTTAATATTATAGCTGCTTATATAGACATTTTTCAGTTGCCTACATTGTCAATGTCATAGTTACAGATATAGTAATGTTCCTGTTACTTATACAGTAATGTTACAGTTACATATATAGTAATTCTATAGTTACTATGGAAACTTTTTATGTATGTGTGGTTTCTGAACTACATTTGTGATTTGTATGCAGATGCTCATTCAATTGTACAGTTTTTAAATGACTGCCTTGCAAACATGTACATTTGCTATCTTCAATAAAGTGTTTTTTTGTGAAGATAACTACAGTCTTGCAGCTGTCATAGCTTCTAAGTATGTGAGTCCGAAGCTGCTGAAGTATTTTTTATGAGTGCTCCATCAGTTATGTTTAAGGTGAACTTAAATCATTGTAGCTGAATTTTGCTCTATAACACATCACAGGAACTAATGTACTGATTTAAACAACAGAGTAGTTTAAAGGTTGTGAGAGTAGCAGAAGTGATGCCCTGACTGAAATTAATTGCAGCTTGGTTTTGTTTAAAGTTACAAAGTGTTGTTAGATAGAACACAGGGTAAACTAAATAAATAATTTTAGCAGAAACTTGCAGTATGTGGTTATGTGTGTGTGTGTGTGTGTGTGTGTGTGTGTGTGTGTGTCTGTGTGTGTGTGTGTGTGTGTGTGTGTGTGTGTGTGTATGTGTGTGTGTGTGTGTGTGTGTGTGTGTGTGTGTGTGTGTGTGTGTGTGTGTGTGTGTACAATTTAAAAGAAGTTAAAGAACTACCACTGTTAGCAAGTCTTCCGGATTTGAGATTACTGTAGCAATCCCTTTTGCTATCCTGGTTTCTATTGTTAATATGTTTGCAAATTTATATACACGTTAGTGTTCCAATCCAGTTAATGTGTACATAATGAACTAAATAACTGCATAAATAAACCTTTTGGACATATGCTGATTCTGTGCAGTAAACATTAACTGATGGTCATACACTAAGCCAAGTTATCTGTGAAGAGATACTTGAGTGTGTCTACTATTTGAGGGCCTGTCATGTTTTATTTTGGTATGATCTTAGCAATATCACTGTAATCTTCCTGCAGTTAACAATTAGACATTTTACATGGACCCAGTTCCAAGGGCGCCCGCAGGCAGGTGCAAGGGGGTGCACTTGCACCCCCCTGGAATCGGCTGACTAGATAATTTCTCAAAAAGTTTTTTTTTTTTATAGGTGCGTTCTTCTTTAAGAAGATAGTGCATTCTTCTTTAAGAAGTCTGTGCTAACAGCACAGTCGCGGGCAGGTGTGCTGACATCATCGCTGTCGCTCATGCGATGATTTAGAGGTTTGAGAGCGGGAATGGAAGATGGGACCTGAAACGGAATACCTCAGGTAGAGCGTGAGTGTGTGTGTGTGTGTGTGTGTGTGTGTGTGTGTGTGTCAGATAAACTGGAATATTATTTTTGTTGTCCTGTATAGTCATCTTTACGTTTGTATAAAGGTAAAAATGATTAAACACTATAGTCTGTAGTGTGCTTGGTCACATGCTGTGCAGGGGATTCATCTTTTCAGAATATTTCTGGAAGTCTTTTAAGCATATTATGTAAATATTTGTAGTTTATTTTTATACGTTACATTAGTATGCTGTCGATTGAGTTCCCAAGTATGTGTAATTAGGACTCTGAAAAGCTGTTCATCTGATCCAAAGTGTCACAGTTGGATCAAATCAGACTATTCTCTTAATAGTTCTTCAGAAGCACATGCCTTAACCATGTCGTAGGCAGGTCCCCCCAAAAGTTTCATTAGGCCACTCGTAAGAACGCGGTTTCTTCAAGCGCATAGGTCGTGAGCACCAGTCCAGGGCTCTTTACTTTACTTTAACCTGTTCGAGCATCTTGCTGTTTTATGCGTTTTGGCCCGTTGCCAGTCTGCTGCCGAGCTCCAACAAATTTGATGCTGCTCACAGTCCGCAGGGTCCAGCTTGCATTGCAAACTGGGCATCTGGCTTCAGTCTGTTACTTGGTTTTTGATGGTGTATTGAATAATTTTATAAGAATATCTTCTAGCTGCTCTTTGCCCTGTAGTGCCTTAAAGAATACTGTAGCGGAATTGGTTTTCGGTGAAAGTGGTGCCGTGCTTGTTGCGATCCCCCCATGTTTTTACTAGGCTAATGACCATTGGGGCCTTTTAAACTTTATCAAGCATCCCAACTCTGTCAAATTCTCGTACTCTTGGTATGTGTAAGCATTAAACAATTTCCAGGCTGTGACCACTACCATAGTTCTCAACCAATCGGGGACAAAATCAAGAAAAAAAAATCTGGGACAATTTTAAAATGTTAATGCTGTTAACTTGAGACATTGATGTTATTGGAGCATAAGAATTTATATACTCTTTTCTGAAGTAAAATATGAGTGTAACTCTTGACTATTGTCCCTATTGATTTAATTGTAGTTCACCCTTTCCTCCAAAAATCACTAGTTTTAGGATGGATTAAGAGGGACAGAACTAAAAATTGAGTCGGGCAGGGACAGTTGAGAGGTATGACCATTAGAGTAGGGGTTAATGCACCAGCAATGAATTTCCTGTTCCTCAGCCAGTGGTTGAAGTTGTTTAGGGGGGACCTCTGCTTCACAGGGATGGGGTGCCTGCTCCAATGAAAGAGTATTCTCTGGGATACACACACTTCTCTCCAGCAGGTTCTATGACAATTGTTTATATTAAGACACAGTTGTACTTTGCACAGGTGTGGGTGTGCTGACTTGACACCCTGATGGGGCTTTCAGTCAAGTGTGACACTTTTTTTAATTATTGTTCTAATTGTTTTACTACTTGAAAACGTTTAAAAAGGTTAAACTGTATAATGGTGATTACTGGGTTGATGTCAATGCAAGAAACGACTCACATCCAGCAGGGGGCTGCTAACCCCTTGCTTCACGTATCTTAAATTTCTTTGCGGCCCTTTTGTGGTGTGTTGGGGAGGGGGCATTTGCCCCAATGGATTTTAGGTTGCCCCCCAAACTCTCGATTCCAACTGGCAAGATTTGTGTCTTTAGGGTGCTTCTGGCTTATTTTGCAGATCTGCTGGAAGTCCAGTAGGGTGGTGTCTTAACAATTCCTTGTATGCCAGGCATACATGTTCCCTCAATGGCCTGTAACAGAGTACAGGGATAGGGCTTTGAGTCAGTCTGCATAGGATAGACTGTTTACATGTTTTCTTTTGGTGAGGAGCATTTGTAAACAATACAATCTTTGGATGTGCATGGTTG
Organism: Protopterus annectens; assembly: GCF_019279795.1. Classification (NCBI taxonomy): domain Eukaryota; kingdom Metazoa; phylum Chordata; order Ceratodontiformes; family Protopteridae; genus Protopterus; species Protopterus annectens. Next base: position 1,892,020,620 of record NC_056729.1, read on the forward strand.
GGTACATACTAAAGGTGGCCTTGGGACTCTTGTGATGGGTCTGAATGTTAAATGTAGTGGAACGGTGACTTTCTTGGACCTAGCTGCCATACTTAAGTCGCTCAACATAGAATGATTTTCTCACTACTGTAGACAGGTGATGGTCAAAGGCTGTACTACTGTCTACATGTGCCCCCAGATCCCGGACTACTCGATCAACTCTTAGTAGTGTGCTGTTGATATGACAGTTGCCAGGGGTGGATAACTTAAAGAATATTGTGTATTTCTTGGGTAGCATTATCAACCCCACTTTTTCTCATTTTTATATGGGGTTGGGGTGTCAGTATCACAAGGTATGGTATGCACACTTGGGAAACTGGATGAGGTGGTTTGGTTCAGGTATTCCATCCTAACCATTTGTGTTACCAACTTTATTTTCATAGGTTCCTAGGCAATTACTGTGCCAATGACACTAGGGCAGTTATTAAACCTAGCCAAGTTGAAGCCCTGCTCCCTGAGTGCCAGTTTTGAGCCAGCACTAAATTCTGCAGTTACCCCTCTCCACACCAGGGATTCCACCGTTTCCTTCTGAAGTTACTGCCGCCCATGCAGTAGTCCAAATTTCACTTAAAATAGGGTCAACAAGTGACTTAGTTGTGAATTGAAAGCCTATTCCAGAAATGGGACAACTTCTGAGACACAAATCTGTGTCTCCAGCAATTGCTATTGATGTCACATACCAGGTTAAGGTCTTTAGGGTGGGTGACACTCTTACCATTGGACTTGCAAATGTGCAGTATTTCTAGTAAAGCAGGGTCTGGTTTGCTTTATGTGCAAGGCACATATCCCTTCTGAGTCCTCTGTATGAAACAGAGTAAAGTGATTGATTTGAGTTTCTCCAAGTAGAACGTGCTGAAGACCCTAAAGTTTCTTTGTGAGAAACCTCTGTGGTCTCTCCAGTTGCTGCAGATGTCTGGAAAGGTATATACCAAAGGGAATATTTTATTCAGTTGTTTGAGTGAGGGAAAAGTACAAGGGATTAATTTTTTCCCCCTTTCCGGAGGCAGTATTATGAAGTGAGTAACGTAGAATGCCCTTCTTACCATTGTAGAGATGTAGTGATCAAACGTAAGCTTGTCCACCTGCGTGCCTAAGTCTCAGCAGTGATTTTGTATGTGTAGTTTGTTAATGTGGTAATCTGCAGGGACATTGCATTTGCCAAAAGATATGATGATGCATTTTTGTGCATCAAGTTTGAGTCTGACTTTGGCACTAGTCGGTCAGTGTAAATCCCTCCTGCAGGATATTGACATCATTAGGGGACTCTGATTGCTTCCCATTCATAGTCTGCCACAAACCTTTTTGTTTTAGCCTGTACTTATATTCTGAATGGTAGGGCCCCCAGACCCGAACCTTGTGGAACACCACTGCTACTTACTGGCCTGCTGAGGGAGGTGGGAGTCTCCTATCATTGAGCTAGTTTGCAACCCACCTGATTGTATTCGTTTCCAGGGATGCATGGCTAGGCTTAAAAAGGACCTGAAAGGCTCAATGGTACAGTGGTTAAGGTGTATGCCTTTCAACCATAAGGTGCATGGTTTGATTCTCACCACTGGAAAGAGTTTAACCTCGAAAAAGGGCATAGCAAACCTCGAAAAAGGGCATAGCAAAATTAATTTAAAATGGGTGGCAAAGCCAAACATACTCTGGCTAGGCTTATAAATGCCCTAGGGCAGATAGCCTAGTATGAACCTATGATTAAAAGCAAATGGATCCATCCTATACGCATCTCTCCATTTATCTGTGTGCATTTCCAAAATCAGTGAATTAGCATGGGTCACTGGCACAATACAAAATGCAATAGTACTATATACAAAGTGCATGATTTGCACACCAGGATTTGATATTAGATCTACAGAATGACAAAGTAAAGTAAATGTATAACCCTGCAATTTATCTAACTCCCTCCGGGCAAAATATTGTGGGTTGAATATCAACAACAGTACACGTTAATACTAGTCATTTGGAATCTAATAATGTACTATTTTGTAGGTCAATAAAGGGGTTAGGAATCAACATACAGCTGGAAATCAGGGACAGTTGAAAGCAATACAAGAGAAGAGCACGATTACAAACGTGTTAACCTGGGTACTGGATTTGGTACACTTAGTTGCAGAACAGGAATAATAACACAGGCACTGCTGGCTTTACTCCTGACTTCCAGGCGTCATCTGACGCTTTGTTGTGTACTCACTCTTGACAAAATGTTTGCTTCCTGGTGCTTAAAAATTAAGATAATTTTCGCTTTCGATGGGAGGTCGATACGTAGCACCAGTTTTAATATTTGTTTTTCAGAATGAGTAGAAGGCACTGGGCACAGGAGCATGACATTACATTACAGTCATGTACTACAGCTGGATCAATTAATCGATTAGCTGAGTTACAACCCCGCACGCGTGTTCAGGCTCAGTGTTGTCGAGTTACCTAATGCCTAAAACACAACACACAATTAGCTAAGCTTTACCGTATCAATGCAAACAAAGCCACAGCCCCATAAAACATTTAGCACTGTTTAAAGGTGTTTGCCAAGATGGCATTTCAAGCCTTAATGTCCTGACTGAAGATCTGGTTTCTAAGTGAACAATATCAGACAGGAATATTAACATATTTTGCTGGGTAATACAAGTATTTAGTCTTTATTTGTTATTGTAGAGAGGTGTGTGTGTGTGTGTGTGTGTGTGAAATGCCCCAGGTGTACATGGTGCTGGGTAGAGAATAAGGCTTGAACCCTGTACCTTGGGCCCAAGTGGCAAGAGCCTGAATTCCCTACCCACCACCATTTGTAAAAATGTTGCAGGATTTTCCCTCATATTTTTTCTGTTCCTCATAAAATCTGTGGTTTCTGCATTTGTGTCCTTGTTGCCTGACAGCTAAATGTTATCTGGTTTTATTCTTGGCTGTCTGTAGTGTTTCTCCCTGGGCCTCTGCTAAAAAATTAGCTTTTTTTTTCAAAGTCAGACTTTCCTGGTTAATAAATGTTAAAAAAATGGACACATTTCAATATCGGACTTCATATTCTTCAGAAAGTCAGAAAGTGTATGGTAACAAAAGCAAGCTTTTATTCTAGCAATTTTCTAAGTGTACAAGATGGATATTTGAAATGTATCCCTGTGTTTGGGACTGTATTCCCCCCATTATTGGCTTCATCCAGGTTTTGTGCTAGGGTTGAGAGTTATGGTAAGAATTGAATTCACTGAATATGTTTGGGGGCTGTATTAACCCAGTATTGGCTTTGTTCAGGTATTATTGGCTTCATCCAGGTTTTTTGCTAATGTTGAGAGCTATGGTAAGAACTGATTTCACTGAAAATGTTTGGGGGCTATATTCTCTCATTACTGGCTTTGTCCGGGTGTTATTTGCTAAGAGGTTGAGAGCTATGGTGAGAACTGAATTCACTGAATGTTTGGTGGTTGTAGTCACCCATTATTGGCTTTGTTCAGGTCTTTTGTGCTAAGAGGTTGACAGCTCTGCTATGGTGAGAACTGAATTCACTAAATGGTAAAGTTTCAGTCTTCCTCTTTCACAAAACAGCTGATTTGGCGTAGTGGTATGTTGCTTTGACTGTTTTGCACGGGGTCCCCTGGGTTCAAGACGTGGCAGTGAAATGTATGGTGGTAACGTAGCATTTTATTCTAGCAACTTTCAAACATTATACAAGCAATGTTTAAAATGTGTCCCTGGTTTTTGGCCTTTTGCCCCCCCCCAATAAATTTCGGCTTTTTCCAGATTTCTTGTGCTGCAAAGTTCAGAGATACAGCTGACTGTCTAGTAGATTTTACAAGGAGCTGAGAGCTGCAGGGGAGCAAAAGTTTAGTGCTGCTTATGTTTAGTCTGCTTGCATTGTTAATAACACAACAGATAGTGTACTTGCTTTAGATGCTGAAGGCTGTGGGTTCTACTCCCACAGTAGGTAAATGCATTGCTGGTGTTGTAAAGGGGGTGGATGCTGCAGTCCTTTTGGCAAAGATACCTAGTAACTATGAACCTGTTAACAGTTTGCTATCCATTCTCTATTGCGGTATTACTAGCTTTTCATTTTTTTACTGCATGCAACAAAGGCAATTTATTCTTCAAGGGTAACAGGCACTTTATTTGTAGATTAAACAATGACATATAAAGTGTTTGCTAGCAGCAACCTCTATTAGTTACAAATTTCTTCAATGTGGATTTTACTACAGAGATTGTGTATTTTTTACTGATACTGGTGGACTTGAGTAGACTTTTTATGATGGAAATGTTCTGAATTGGGCAATTTTGTCCTTGGTGGATGCTTTTTGTTTCTTTGTTTACTGGAAAAATTTTCAAAACAATAAATTTAAAATGCCCTTTAACAACTGTACTGTATTGTACAAGGAATATAATGTAATACAGTCAGGAAGGTGTATCAAAGAGCATGTGTATGTTATGTTCGAGGGGCCTATGATTTTGAAGACAGCCCAGAGTTAATATTTGCAATTGGCAAAATGTATTTTCTCTGAAAGTGGGTTTCAGTGCTGTTTCAATGCATGTGAGTTTCAAGGGCAGAGAAGTTTTAATGTTAGTCTATTTTCATTGAGACTGCATTGCTTTAACAGATATGTATTAGGGTTTGTGCTGTAAAATGCAAAATAAAACTTTCAAATGAAATCCTAAATCATCGCAGAAGTAAAGCAGTATGCACATTAGTGTTTATGGTAAATGGGGCAAAATAACCAAGGAATGGGACATTGGAATGGCTGCAGGGGGGGAGGCTCCATTTGACCATGATTTTGTGAGGGGGGGGGGTATCAAACTCAGACAGCCCTGTTTGAACTGTACCTCTCAGTTGTCCATATTTTTGCAGAATTAATAGATATTTGCTGCTTATTTTTGGTTTGTTCCTCATAACATTTGTGGTTTTCTAGCAAATCATTTAGGAATGAAGCCATTAAATGACAGACACTGAGTTTCAGATGTCATAACCTTCAGAAAAATGCATGCTAATGCAAGACTGTTTAAGTTTATACAAGAGTAATTTTTAGTAGTGTCTGTATGTTCCCCAATATATTTGGCCTTGTTCAGATTTCCTGCATTAAGAGGTTGAGAGGTACGTGCAAATCACTTTGTAAATTAGGAATATCCAAACATCTCAATTGTCCCCAATTCTGGCTCAAAATGTTGCTCTCCCCTAATAATCCCTCCTCCAAAATGGCAATTTTGGAAGAAAATGTGGAGGGTTTACAATTATAACTGTAATGATCAGTTATAGATTACCTTTATTTCAGAAATGCATGTGGATGCTCTTATTTTGTTAGCTGCTTCAAGTTAACTGTTAATATTAAAAGGTGTCCCTTTTTGACAGGTATTTTGCATCACATTTTGGTCTGTTTTTCATAAAATTGTGGTTTCTGGCAAATTAGTGGCAAGTCATTAAAGATTGAAGTTAGAAAATAATGGCAGACATTTGAGTTTCAGATTTTATACCCTTCAGAAAATTTGTACTAATGCAAGATCTACCTGTTCTATTAAGTTAATAAGTGCAATATTTAAAAATTGGCCTTATTTTTGGGCCTGTGTCCCACTTCTAGTTCTATGTATGGCTTTGTCCAGATTTCTTGCTCTGAAGATGAGAGGTAGGAGTGTCAGTCATCACTGTCAGCCAGAGACATTTCAAATTATGACATACTTATTGCACCCCAGCCCCATTGTAGTGGCTCGGGATGTGTCCAAGGAAGGCAAGAAGCAGTTATGCAGTAAGTGTGCAGAGTATTCCCCCATCCAAAGTAGAACACAAATACGACCGTGGCTTTTCATCTGTCCTTGATTTTGCAAAATGTTCTGGTTTTCTATCAGATTTTTATACTGTTGATTTATGCTTCTTATTATTCAGGAACTGCATGCTATCACAGTGTCCTGTTGCTCTGTTTAAGTAGCCATGGTTTAATGAACATCAGGTAAGCTTGTCTGAGATTGTAAGATGCAAGTAAGCTTGTCGGACATTGTAAGATGCAAGTAAGCTTTAGTAAGCATATTGTTAAAGAATTGCCAGCATTGAAAGCCTTTTCGTTGTTGCCATGCAGAGAATATTTACATAGCTAGATAATGTATAAGCCTTGGGTATTGAAATGCATATGACAGTATTTGTAATAAAAGGACAGGATTACAGTGTTTTCAGAAGTTCATTACATTTTATTGGAGACCAGTGTCTTATAGCAGTGTCTGTGTGTTAGTACACTTGTAGTTGGGTGGCTTTAATGGTATATGGTAAATAAGCATTGCTACCTTACTTAAAAGCCAAGCCCCGCAACAACTAGCTCCACACTGAAGTCAAAACACAATAGCTCTGGTGGGTAAATGTACTCTGTAGTAATCAGAAAAGGCAAATGTTTGAAATAACTACAGCTTATGTGCAAACACAATAGGTAGTGATGAAACAATGCTCTGCTAAAAATGCTTTAATGCTCCACATTGCTGAGCTGCAATCACTAGCTACCAGGATTTCACCCACTTCAGATCAAGCACGGTGCCGTTCAGTGCAACCTTCCCAGAACTAATTCAAGTCTGACCAGAATTATTTGGTGTGTGTGTATAAGAAGGAGGTAGCATACCCTCAGCTGTCCAGATTTTTGCCCCATATTCCTCTTAAAAGGATTGAAGTTGCTAAATAATGAGACATTTCAGTTTTAGATGTCATGTCATTTAGAAAAATGCATACCAACACAAATCCTGTTACTCTTGCAATTTTCTAAGTTTCTGAGAGCCATATTTATAATCTGTCCCTATTTATTTTAGGCTTTGTCAAGATTTCTTGCACTAAGGGTGAGGCCTTGAGGGGTGTGGTATCTTTGTAAGAGAGAGAGAAAGTGAAATGCCCAAGTTAGTTAGCAGGTGGAATTTTCAAGTGCATTTTCAAGGAACTGTGAGTTTTAAGGGAAGCGAAGTTCACTGCTGCTCATGCCAAGTCTATTTACAATGTGCAACCATTTTGTTTAGCAAATGGTATCTCTATTGTGGTATAAAGTTTTAAAGCTATGTTAGTAGCACCACAAGTAGAATACTTGCATCTTAATGTAAAGGCTTGAGGTTCTATTCCTACAGCATATACATTTGTATGCTGCAGTCCTCAGGATGTCCTCCTTTGGATGAGATGCCTAATAACTATGAACCTGTTTTTCAGCTTGTCATCCATTTTCTATTGCAATATACCAGCTTACCATTTTTTTAATTTAACATAGGCAATTTATTCTTTGATGGCAGCAGGCACTGAATTTGTAGATGAAACACTGAAATATACAGTTTTCTAGCAACAACATCTTCATTAGTTTCAGATATCTTTAATGTGGAATTATTCAGATTACTTTTATTTCGGCAGCGACACTCAAACAAGTGTTGCTGTATAATACAAGGGATATAATTCGATTATATATTATAATTAATACAATCAGGTAAATCAAATAACTTTTGCATGGCCCTAACGGTGTGGAAGGAGCCTATTGCTTAAACAGTTCAAAGGTAAATAACCTGCCACTGGCCAGATGCATTTTCTCTGAATGTGGGTTTCAATGCCGTTTCATTGAATGTGAGTTTCAAAAGTAGAGAAGCTTTAATGCCAAGTCTGTTTTCATTGTAAGACTATTGCTTTGTTTAGGTTTAGTAAATGTCTCGGTGTTTGGGCTATAATGTTTGAAATAAAAGTTGTAAATTAAATCCAACTGCCTGTAATCATTGTAGAACTAAAGCATAACACAGTATGCACACAGATTTGAACAGTGTCTACAGTAAATGGGGAGAAATAGCCAAGTAATGGGACACTGGAATGGCTGTGTGGGCGGGGCTTGGGGTGGGTGGACTTGGGCGGGGCTGTGTTGGCAGGGGGTGGGGTGAGCTATGTGGGTGGGGCTCTGGGTTTGCACCCCCCTGCAAAAAATCCTGCGGGCTCCCTTGCCCAGTTCCCTACTGGGGTCAAGTCTTTTTGCATGTATTTTTACAGGTTTATAGCAGAGATATTTAATTTTATTCAGAAAACATCAGCTGCATACATACATAGCTGAGGGAAGGGCAATGTATGAATTATTGATAATGAGGGACAATAAAAGTGGCCTTGCACTCACCACTGAAAAGCTCCCAGTTTTGTTGTGATTAATTTGTATGACTTTGTTGCAAAGATTTTCCTGTATGTTCAATTTGAAGAATATGAAGTGAACCATTTTATAACCACTTCAATTAAGCCAAGTTTTTTGTAGTACTGATAACAGCAGAAGTCATTTCTTCGACTCTAGACAATATTTTCATATTAAAATAATTGTTTCCTGTAAGTTGGCCATTGTACTTAGCATTCTAGGTGTGATTAGTCTTTATATCTACCTCCAACTGCCACAACAGTGGTTAGGTAACTTGCCATTCCACATCAGAAATAAAAGAATTTAAGAAACGTTTCTCATTCTCTTAATGTGTCATCTCATACACATATATTTCAAATGTATAAAGGATTTTATGCATTATACAGTATGTATGATTGCACTGTATTTTATTGATATTTTAGCTTGCATTTTGTGTAGCTATATATATATATATATATATGTATATATATATATATATATATATAATGCATACAATGTTTTCTCGCATTGGTGTTTAACTGGATCTTTTAAGCTTTCCCTGTCTGCACCGAATCTAACAATTATGTTCCATGTTTTGGTATGTACTCATTCTGTGTACAATATATTTGACTAGAAAGACTGTGGTGCGTATTCTGCTCTTTGAGCTCAGGGGGTCGCTGAACTGTATCAGTACGCCAGTCAACTTACCCAGTGAACAAAGAGAAAATAAATAAATAAATGAACGAATAAATAAATAAATAAATAAATATTAATAGTAAATAAATAAATAAAAATAGCAATAACAATAATAATAATAAATAGATTTTGCAGTCCGTGACATTTGGAGTGATTAGTGTTTTGCATTAGCTTTCTTACCCCATAAGTTAATATAGTTCTTATACAAACCACGTGGATACCCAGATATAAATATGCTTTCTGGATAGATGGTGATGTTAGGATGCTGAAACATTTATGATTCTTAATTTATGGCTGCTGATATACCAAAAAATATAATTTGTATTATTTAGCCACTTGCAACCTTGTGTAGTCCTATTCTATTTACTGGAACCCTTATTTTTAATGTGCTTTAATGATTTCAAGCATAACATTGGTTAACCTCACTGGAATCTATGGGGCATATAGGTCCGATGCTTCCTTAGAGATTACGGTGGTACAGCATTCTGTTTTACAGGATTGACAAGTTAAGAACTCTTGGGTGTTTGTTGAGTTAATTTTTGGCATGTTTGTTAGGTCAGCTTTTGCACATTGTATTTGCCTGTTATGTTTCTTACTGAAAAAAACGTTATCTTCTATAGATAGCAGGACATCATGTAAGACTGACAGGGCCATGGGTTTGTGTCAGGTAATGCTGAGATCCATTCAGTTGTATGAAGTTCTGTGATTAATGCAGTTTCCGTAGACTCTGGGAAAGATGGGTGGTTTAAAGATCATTACTAGATATTATTCACTTAAATTACAATGGGGAAACTGAACACCTCTTGTATTTTTCATGGAGTTTAGACATTATTACATCAACTACACTTCTTGTATTAGATTCCAGATATGTTCTGGTGGTCTTTCTTTTCATTACTTGCACCAAGTTATTTATTTCTTTAATTTACTCTTCACTGACCAGGTTAGTCACACTTGGCCAGTGTCCTCATTTTAAGACAAAACAAAGATGGTAACACTGCATGGGAGAAATTCTGGAGGGCACTGAGGGGCTTTCCTTTCTCTTTTTTTGGCAAGTGACATGGGATCTTTCACATTTACTTGAGCTATTTATTTACTGATTTTTTCACCAGGTAAATAGACTAGGAAGCTGACCGTTTTCAGCAATGACCCAAGCTACCACCAACTCAGGCAGAGAGAACCACAGTTCAATGTCTTTGAAGGACATCAGATATAGGAGTGCAGTGCTCTCTAATACTACACAGCAGAGACACAACTGAGTTCTTGGTGTGGGATTAGAACCCAAAGTCTTCCAATGTTCAGACATAAGAGGTAAATGCGGTACCTATTGAGCCATAGCCACTAATCAAATGGAGGTCACATATTCATTGTAATTATTTTTTTCTTTGCTACAAGCCAGTTGTAGTTGAGGTCCGTGACTAGAATAGGTATTTGTTTGCCCTTACTTATTCCCACTTTCTTGCCAACATGCAGAAGAGCAATGAAAGAATAGCCTACAAGAGGCTGCACAGGATTATAATTGACAGATTCCCAAATTCATAGATATTTCAAGGCCACTGAGTCTCATGACCATTCTTGTCTTTCCAGTACCCTCCCTTGTGCTATACCTCCTTTTTCCGGGAGGGTTATAGCTATCAATCCTGTAGCAAATTTGTGGATAACTATCTAACCATCCAGTTCTTGTTTAAATGAAGATAACTAGTTGCTATGCTTAGCATACAGGAGAAGTTTTATCCAGGTGACTGGCAGCTACTGGGTTATAAAACTCTCTCCACATTGCTTTATTTATCTATTGATAAAATGTAAATTCTCGTTCTAATATTGGTGGATACACTGGACTTGCAGAGAAACTAGAGGTCCAGGATGATCTGCTCTTTAATGGAGTTGAAAACAAGACAAATATCCTCTCTTAAAAGTCTGTAAGACACTAAATAAAGAGACAGAGTTTCCCCCATCTCTTGATAGCTCAATAACTTTAAGCCTGTGATCTTTTCTTTGATCAAAAAAGTAATAACTATAAAAATGAACTGCTGTGGAGAACAGCTAGATATCAGGGATACTATTATAAGCAATGTGCCTTAAAGACACTAACAGGGATTTAAACCGTCTACCCTTCCACTTCTCAAAGAAGAAATTAGTGTGATGTGTCACCATTCACTCCAGGGGCTTATTAAAAATAAACAAATAAATAAATAAATAAACAAAACCAAATAAAACTTAAGAGGTAATCAAATGCAAAAATTGCTGAGGGAGTAGGAGAGGATTCAAACCCTACAGTCTTGCTACTGTAAACCTGAGCATTAACCACTACAGTAACCAATAAATGAATACCCAATTTTTTAACATATATTTCAGATCTCAGACATTATTTGATGGTTGCAACAGCTTGTGACATATGAGAAGAGGGACATGCAACATTATGTATACCTGTCAACCTTGTAGCACAAGAAATCAAGACAAGAGCCAAAATTAATGGTGGGACAAAATTAGGGACGCATTTTAATTATTTCTCCTACAGAGTGAGAAATTCATTAGTGTAAGAACTTTTGCACTACTGAAGGATAGCAAGTACGAATGTTTGATATCTGGCATTAATCACTCTCTGAAATCATTCATGATTTATAAGGGCAGGAAAGCGGAAACACTGGGGACATTTTCACAACACAGGGAAATGTATGATGTATATCGGTAGAGCCATTGCTGTTAACTGTTGCAAGAAGTGCTGATCTGTGCTTGCAGTAGTTAACAAGTTTTCAGAGATATGCAAAGTAGCCAATAATGAAGTCTTTCCTCATTACGGTTCTGAATTCCAAAATACTACATCATGGAAATGGGGGCTTTTTTCTGCAGCCCTTAACATGAGCAGTGGGGTTCTTTCTGAATCCCTGGAAAGGTTTCATAAGAATCACAAGCTATATGTACATACAGGCTCTAGACTCATATAGAGGTTACACATAGGCTTAAGGCTGTTTTTTCAACAGTAGAGACAGCATGCAGATATTGACCAATCTAGTCGTCGGTGAATTGTTTTCTAACATTCACATGTGGAAGCCATTTTGAATCTTCATTTTTCATTCATCGCACATTTTTGCTGTAATGATTAGGAGGTGAGCAAAGAATGGAGGCTGGATTAGTTGCAGGAAGAAGCAGGTGGAGGACTTTTATTAAACGATTATCATACAGTAGATGCAACCACATGGTAATGGAAGAGGCATTTAGGTAAGGGATGGAAGAATCCATGTTGCTTCCCTGTCAAACTAGTAAGGTGTTTGCAATAATAATGGTGGGTACAGAAAATGGTACCTTTAATCAATACTTCTCTGCAAGTCACTGTTAGCCAGTGGGATGATATTAGCAGGCTAGTTGGAGAGAATGTGCAGTGGAGCTTCTTAAAAATGGAGGAAGAGAAGGAGTTGTTGTAGAGCATTATATCTGGATGTGTAGGATGATAATTGATCTATTATTAGAAATGGTTATTGTGGCCTTTGTTTAGAAGTTAAAATATTTATGTTACTTGAAAGAAAGTTACTGTTTGTCATTTTTGCATTTAGTTACTTGTAACACATTGCACTCAAGTTACCTGGCACTTGCTCACTAAAGCAATTATATAAGTCAGTAATAAAAATTAAAGGCACTACACCCTCACTCCCCACTGGCCCTTGTTTTCAATTATTAAGGAATTCCCAATATTATTCTAGCATGTCCAAACGTCAGTTGTCAATCTCCTCTCCGGTCCAGCTGGTGAATCTGGGAATCTTGAGGCAATGTTATAACTGCCTCATGTACACAGACAACCCTCTCCTCCTCCCACATAACACAAATACTTGCGAGAGATGCAGCTATTTAGCCAAACTGGTGGCTGAGCTCTCTCAACTCAGGACTGGCAAGACCAGACAGGAGGAGAAGGCAACTACACACACCACAAAACCAGCCTCACATAATGCTACCACACCACTGAATCAAACACATAAACACACAAAGACATACTCGGTGGCTCTGAGCAAAAATTTACCTAAACAGCAGAGGCCTCCAAAGCAGACACCCAAACAACTGCTACCTCAAGACACCCCACAAGCAACACATAAACCACAAAATCAGTGTGCAAAACAGTCACAGCCCTTAAGGCCAAATACAACACCAAACATACTTGTCATAGGTGACTCCATAGTCAGACACACTGACGTCCCACTCACCAGGCTGAACAAGGAGCGGGTCACAGTAAGCTGCCTATCGGGCGCTAAAATCCGCCACATAACACAAGCACTCGGGTCACTCCACGGCAAGTACAAATATGACACAGTCATTGTCCATGCTGGTGTGAACGACCTGAGATGTACCTCCCTGGACTACATGAAAAGAGAGATAGAGGAGCTCTCTGATTATGTAGCCCAGGCAGGTATGACCCTGACCCTGAGCAGTATCCTTCCTTCACCAAGAATGATGCCACAATATAGAGACAAGATGATCAGCTTTAACAATTGGCTTAATGTCTGGTGTCATTCAAAGGGGATCCAGTGTCATGCTTGACAAGCCACGCTGCTTCGCAAGGGATGGCTTGCACCTGTCACCCCTGGGATTCCGGATATTGGCTAAGGCTCTTGCCACCCCCATAGTGCCTTTTTAGGCAAGGCTCAAATTCTAAACCTACCACCCTAGAAAACAAAAATGGGAAGAAACTGAGGGTAATGCTGCTCAATGCCAGAAGTCTAAATCTCAAAATGTACGCACTCGAGGCCCTTCTCAGTATGGAGAACATCGATGTCTGTGCTGTAACTGAAACCTGGTTCAAGGCTCCTGAGAGCACCCCGGCACTATTAGGTTTTACCTCATATCATGCGTTCCGGCCCCAAAACCCGGACCACACCACAAAAGGGGGGGGGGGTGTATCCATATTCATAAAGGATACCCACACCTCCAGGTTGGTGGCAATGCACGAAGCTTCGGAAACCATCCAGGTGCAACTAACCATAGGCAAAACTGCTCTAGAAATTGTAGCATGCTACAGGCCACCCTCTCAAACTCAGGAACCCCACACAGCCTTCCTGAAGACACTGGAGGGTATAAATGTATCTCCAAATACCATCATATTGGGTGACTTCAACTACCTGAATATAGACTGGGAACATTACTCAAGCTCTAACTTTCTAGCCCAACGCTTCCTGGAGTTCATAAATTCAAATGCCATGGAACAGCTAGTCACTGTTCCCATGAGAGGAGAAAATATACTAGATCTCATTATCACAAACATGGGTACAAAATGCTCCACACCAGAAGTATATCCCTCATTGGTGAGATCTGATCACAAACTAATCTCACTGGAAATCCACATCCCGCCCCCACCCCAAACAAAAAAGACCACAGTGAAGAACTTCTCTAAAGCAAACTTCACACTACTCAAGACTGGTGTGGTATCCTTCAAGGCCCCTGAGCCAGTGGAAACCACAACCCAAGCTGCGGAAGCCCTTACAAATGCCTTCTATGAACACCTCCAGGACTGCATGGATCAGGCAATCCCAAATAAAACCAAGACTCTTTCCACAAAGGGCAAACGTCCAGTTTGGTGGACCCCAGCCATTAACAAACTTTACAATAAGAGGAGAAAGCTATTACATGATAGAACAAAATCCATAAAAGGGAAGTCACCCTGATCATTATTAGCAAAATAATACGAGCACTCATAAAATCAACTAAGGGCAATTTTGAGAGAAAAATTGCCATGGATTCAAAGGACAATCATAAGGCCTTTTTCAGCTATGTTAGGAACCTGGGTGGAAATTCCCAGATATGCTCAGAATTAGTCCAAAATGATACAAAAATCACTGAACCCACAGACATTGTCAACATACTGGCAGACAGGTTCAGTGCAAACTTCACCCCCCTCTCCCCCCCTAAAGGAGAGATAACTATCCCAGTGGAGTGTAGCCTCCCAGACATCTCAAATGCGCAGGTGAAAGCTGCTCTCTCTAAAGCTAAAAACACAGCATCAATGGGACTGGATGGTGTCCCCGGCTGTGTGCTACACGAGCTAAATGAGGAATTAAACCCGCACATAAGGCAGCTGTTTAATCTCAGCCTTACCACAGGATACATGCCCAAGGAGTGGCGTACGGCAACTGTGGTCCCACTCCACAAAGGCGGTGCCTCTACGGACCCTGGTAATTACCGACCCCATAAGCTTAACAAGTCTAGTCTGCAAAGCTATGGAGAGGATCATAATGGAGCTCATAAACAAAGATATAGGGGACTTGCAGACATTGGACCCGACCCAGTTTGGCTTCGTCAAGGACAGATCATGCCTTTTGAACTTGGTTGACTTCTTCGAAACAGTCACCAAGGCCATTGATGAGGGAAAGGCAGTCCATACAGCCTACCTTGACCTTGCAAAGGCTTTCGACACAATACCCCACTCGGGTATTGTAGAAAAACTTACCAGCTTAAATGTAAACCCATATGTCACAAGATGGGTTGCAAACTGGCTTAAGGACAGAACCCACAGGGTTATAGTTGCTGGCGCTATGTCAGACTCCAAGCCGGTCACAAGTGGTGTCCCACAGGGCTCGGTCCTTGGCCCCCTATTGTTCGGCATCTACTTCTCAGAAGTACAGGCCAACATGGGAGGACTTTGGCTGACAAAGTTTGCAGACGACTGCAAACTGGGCCATAGTGGAAAGTGCATCGGACATGGATATCCTTCAGAAGGGACTCACGGAAACTGATAGCTGGTGCCAGAGCCATGGCCTGAAGTTAAACGCCAAAAAATGTATAGTCATACCCTTCAGGAAAAACAAGGTAACCCCAAGCTACCATATAGGTGGCAATCCACTAAGCACAGAAGAGGTTATCAGGGACCTGGGGACCCAGGTTGACAATGGCCTTTCTTTTGACACTCACATTGCTAAAGTGGTTAGAAAGACCTTCTACATTGCCCACCTGATCATGAAGGGATTCACATCCAGATCTAGTGAGGTCATTGTTCCCCTGTACTCTTCACTTATCAGACCAATGATCGAGTACAATGCCCCATTCGGGATGTTTCTCACCCGACATCTGCAGCAATTGGAGAGACCCCAAAAGTTCCTCACCAAAAGGATAAAGGGACTCCAAAATCTGTCATATGCTGCCAGATTGAAGAAACTCCAGCTCTATTCATTCGCATACCGTCTGCTCAGAGGTGACATGTGCCTGACATACAAGGCCATGTCCAACCCGGAATTAATGGACATGCTCCACCTCAAAAAATCCAAATCCAACAAAACCACTAGAGCAAGCGACTTAAACCTTAGCATGGATATAAATAGGACATGCTGGAGGGATAGATTTATCACTCAGAGACTCCCTATGCTGTGGAATAAAATCCCAGTCCGTGTGAGGCAGAGCACCTCGCTGGCTCTGTTCAAGAGAAATCTTGACCTGTGGATGGGAGATCGTAGGTTTACCCCGGGAATCATCTCTGTGTCACTGCTGGACAGAGGCACATCAAACTAATGGGTACAATATTTTTTCATATAAGGGGTGGCGTAAGCCACAAAACTTTGGGCTAGGCTTATAAATGCCTTAGGGCAGATAGCCTAGTATAAACCTATGAACCTATGAACCTATGAACTTAAAGGGGGTAAGATTATGGTATACAACCTAGTCTGAAACAAAGGAGAGACTCACTAGATTTTTGATGTGTAAATATTGCTGTTGGTCTGTGTCTGAGGGTGGCTGGAAAAGGATTCCATTACTGAATATTTCTTATGGTGGGTAAGAATTTTTGCTCCCAGGGTGGAGAATAGGTGGCCCATTATGTTAAACCCAAGACTGACAGGGTCTAATCTTGAAAGGACAGCAGAGGACCCCCTAAGTTGGATGGATAGGAGAACAGAGAAGGAAGACATTGGAGTAAATGGGGCAATATAGACTGTAGGGGCTTAATAATAATAATATTAAGTTTGAAAAGGTTATTACAAATTTAGTGAGGGAAAACATAGGCCCCAAGATTCATGAAGCTTGCGCCAGGTGCCAGAGTAGCGTCGGCGATCTAGTGCCAAATATGGCCGCCGAACGATTCAGGTACGAGCTGTTTCCATGTGCACTACCAGCATACGCCAGAGCTGCACAGCTCCCGGCACATGTATGCTAATTACGCCATGCGCAGCAGTGTAGCATGCAAATGAAGGTATATACCGATTCATGAAGAGATGCAGACGTAGCATAAGCATGAAGAAATGTAAACCAAAAAAAAAAAAATGGTTTACATTTTGTCAAACATAAAATCAGAGCCATGAAAGTGGACCAAACTTACGTATTATAATGTTAATATATACCAATGGCTAAATATATAGCCAATGGCATAAAAACATGCACAACACATAAAAAAATAACATTTAATATAATGGCCACACTAACTCAAAGTAAAACCACAGTGCATCTGTGTGCAAACAGGATGACAAGGAAAATATATTTAGATGTCATAAAACTGCAATGTAACACAATTCATGAATTCCCCATAATAGTCAATGGCACGCATGCTACACCACAACCATGGCGCAAGGGTTGCTAAGGGTCTGTGACAGTGTTCTGCATGGTAACTAGGAATTAGTAGTCAATGCCATGCAAATGAGTCAAGTAATACTGAATCGCAAACATCCCGCTGGCGTAAGAATGTATCACACGGCGTAGCGGTACAACACCAAGGAGTGGCCTGGAGGTAAACATGACATCAGGAGAGGGGTGTGCCACCGTAGCTGTAAGCACATTGGATCATTGCTAATCTGAGTTGCCTGTTGCTAAGCAAAGCCGCAGGATAGGGGTGTGGAAGCAGCCATAGCTTTGCTTAGCTGAAAGCACACAAGGTAACCAAAAGTGCATGTGAACGTGGATGAAAACTCACTTGAAACCCGGTAAATGGCTGTGCACAGCGAGCACCACAGCTGAAACAGGAAGGATATGGGAAGACAATAAGGAAATGCTGCAGCATGGTAACTGGAGTACAAATGAGTAATTAACACCTAGGAACTCACAGTGGGCCATTGACAATAGCTAACAGGGCTGCTAGCAGCTACCTGCAGAACAGGAAAGGGGAGGTACCATACAGCAAAGTAAAGAGAACTGTCACAGCAGAACAAAGCAAATTTGCAGTAGATCAGCTACATAACACATTTCCCAACACAATCCTGGGTTGTGAAAGTACAAAACAAGAAAGCTGGCAGCTGGATGCATGCCTGACAATGGGAGGGGAATCGGGTTGAAAATTGAAGTAAAGGGCAATAGATGAATCAAGGCAGCCAAGCGTAAGTCAACACCAAAGGCCCCACAATAGCAGTACCTGCTGTAAAACCAATAATTAAGATACCCCACAGCTGGAATTGCACAAACACACCCAATTACACCAGCATCATCCATTGCACAATAGTATAAGGTGTGAAAGCTCCCCACACACACTTGTGTATTCCCAGACACTCTGCACCATTGGTGTATACAGATGGGGAACTTTTAATGTGTACATGTTTGGGGCTGCCATAGCTTTGATTCACCAGCATGTGTTGGAGACTGACGGTGGTGTGTAGGATGATGCTGACAACAATCTCAGGCACCGGAGGAGGAGAAGAGTGTTCAGACCCAGGGTAACCTACCAGGGGCTACATGATCTGGAGATAGTAGAGCATTACCGGGTGGACAGGGACATCATACAGCAACTTGTTGAGCTGTGCTGGCCACGCCTCAGAACCAGAAGTAACAGAGGGGAACCCATCCCAGTGGACACAAAGGTATGTGTAAGCTTGAGAATACTAGCTACAGGTGCCTTCCAAAACTCAACTGGGGATATCATGGGAATCTCACAGACATCAGCATCCAGGGTACTCCACCAGTTCCTGGATGCCATGTTACCACATGTCAATGAGCACATATACTTCCCCCAAACGCAGGAGAGTTGGCAAGCAATATGCGTCTCTTCCACCGTGTGGCAGACTACCCGGAGGTACTGGGTGCAATAGACTGCACGCACATACACATCAAGTCACCGCCCGGTGAGCAGGGTAGGCGCTACATAAACCACAAGGGATACCCCTCCATCAACTGACAGGTTATGTGCAATGCCCAGGGCATTATCATGGATGTGTGTGCTGGCAGCCCTGGAAGCTATCACGACTCCCACATCTGGCATGCCTCACAGCTGTATCAGGTATTTGCCAGGGGGGACATCCCATATGGCCACCTGGTGGGGGATGCTGGCTATGCACTGGAACCATGGATGATGACTCCCATCAGAAATGCACAGACAGGCATGCAAGAATGCCATAATGAAGCACACACAGAAACCAGAATCATCATAGAGTGCATGTTTTGGATACTGAAATCACGGTTCCATTGCTTGGACATATCTGGTGGAGCCTTGGAGTACTCACCAGGCACATGTTCCCACATCTTCATAGTATGTGCCATGCTACACAATATGATCCTGCGGAAACAGCTGCAGCAGTGACAGAATGGTGAAGGCCATCACAGCCCACCACCATTGCCAAGGGACCCACAGGCACAGAGGGACTCAGACCACGAACACCCTGTGCTAGCCCCAGTAGGCTGACAGAGGTGTGCCCAGTATGCCCATGCCTTGGCAAAGAGGGAACGTATAGCACACACACTGACAGTGTAGGCACTCATGGACTGACACCCTTCTCCACCTGCACACACAGCAAACACGGATGGCACACACACACGATCACCTGTAAATTGTCATGTATAGGTGGTCTACTGTGTGCATCCTACATAGGTAGCCCTCAACTATTGTACACTCAACCGTCATTCGCACAAGGTAAGTCCATACCTGAACAGTAAATTAAGCTATTAGCATGTGTCCATACGGTATGTAGAGGTTCATAGATACATAGGTAGGTACATGCCCAACTGCAGAGGCCACTCACAAAAACCATAGACAAAAAGTGTCTGCTGTCGCCACCCAATGAAAGGTGTATGTTATATATATATATATATATATATATATATATATATATATATATATATATATATATATATATATATTTATATATATCTATCTCTCTCTCTCTATATATATATATATATATATATATATTCATCATATATATATATATATATATATATATATATATATATATATATATATAGAGAGAGAGAGAGAGAAAGAGAGAGAGAGATATATGTCGATATATGGGGATATACATATATATGTAGATATATAGATAGCATCTACATAACCATGGAGGTACATATAAATGGAATACCTACCACATACCGACTGCTTTACATACCGACGCGCGTAATCCCGAGGCTTAAGGTCTGAAAGAACACAGTACTGAAACACCAGATGTGAGAGATTTAAAATCACGATGTTAAGAGACAGTTAGTCAGTGCTTCTGGTGTTGTGGTTCCGGTAGGTTACTGTGTGTAACTGTGTTTCTGAGGGCTGTAGTGTGTGTAAGTATGTGTTCTGAGTGTGGTGTGTGTTCTTGGGGGACTGTAATGTGTGGGTGTGGGTTAGCTTTGGTGCATCTGTTTGCACAATCTAGGAGGTAGAATATTAAAGTGGGGGGTGTGGGGGGGCGCAGACACCCACATGGAGTGTGTAGGAGCGCTTGCCCACCTGCTCATATGTAGTGTAGGATGGTTTGTTTGGATATGGTGGGTAGCATTGTGTCTGTGTGTGCGTGTGTGTGTTCCATGTCCATGTTACTTTCACAAGTTACTGTCGCTGTCAGTAATGTGGGGTATTGGAGTCTGGGCCCGGTACTGTGGGCGTCGGAACTGTGTGGTTTCGGGATTCCATAGGTATCCCGTATACAGTGGTTGAAGTATTCATATATGAGTATAGCATGGACCATAGCAATCACACATTCTGCCACAACCAACCTTTATGAACAAAGGATATGGAGAGTATATGCCTATACACTATTACAAATATGTGCTATGGACATGAGCCAGTGATAGTGTTACCACCTGTCCCACTTTGCGAGTGACAGTCCCTCTTTGGGCGGTTGTGTCCTGACCAAATATATTAAATGTGGAAAATGTCCTGGAATTGTAGGACATAATTATGTCCCATATGTACTGTAATAGTTGCATACAATAGTTATTTCTGTATCTAAAATACCTACATGTTACAAGAAACAGGATAAGCAACTAAACTGCTACAAGAATAAGCTTATATTTAGGCAAGAAAGGAAAGTTCTATCCCTTGTACTGACCGTGGGTTTGTGTCGGCCTGTAAAATCTGATGTGTGTCCCGAAAATGTGCCACTATGGCCATATGAAAAGGTGGCAACCCTAACCAAAGAGGATCAGTCACCAACACAACTACAATGACTGCAAATACCTATGACAGAAATACACAGCTTTCATGTAGCAACACTTTATTACATTCTGATGTATTGCCGAAAGTATTCAAGGATTAACACCACCTGTATGCTATACAGGAACCACTTAACAGTGCCTTAATGAATCAGCCTGCAATTATCATAGTATTAGTCCACTAAAGTATAAGTGTTCAAATAGGGAAGGAACCCTCACACACATATCGATTATGTATTAAAGCAGTTCCTACACACCTGCATCTGCTATGCACACCCACCAACATCACCCCCACACCCAAATTACAATACAAACTGTAATAACATCACAAATCATTCCCTCACTGTATGACATCTGCAGAAGCCTTAACATACCTTGTCAGAGACACACTAACATGGCCCTATGTGAAATAGTTGCTGTTATACAATGGAACAGCTGCTGATGTTACAGGGTTTGTTTGCACTAATCCCGTTTCAGAGGGTTGTGTGTACACCGGGATGTGTCAGCAATTAGTGAGTAACAGCACAGTATGCTACACTTGTACACCAAATCAAGGATGTCTGGTGAGCACACTGTAAACCACATAACAGTTCATGCATAGCCATACAGTCTTGAGCTGCCCAAACATCCTTGCTAGACTTAAACATCTGCGGAAGTATCAGGTACAAACAAACCCTGCATAAGTAGCAATGTTCTGAAATATAACAGCTGTACTCACATGTAGAACAAAATCGTCTAGCCATTACACACAATCCACGGGAGTCATGAAGCTAATATATCTCTGTCTGTCTCCATATAGCTGTTGAAATACATCCAGGTTGTCTTCCTCGAAAGTAAGGCAAACGGACAACACCCAAAAGGAGTAATCAGTTATACACCACTGTTGCCATGGTATCGGCTAATGGAGTAGCTGCACAGCTGATGTGCATCTAATTAACTACTTTGGAACACCAATTGGTGGTCAGGATTCCACATGATACCAATATTTAACTAGAAAAGGATGACTTATCACACATACAAACCATCCGTATATACCAGCAGAACATTACAAAGAAGATTGAAACACAAATTGAAAAAGTGACTAAAATCCAATGAAAAATGAGACGTAGATGGCTGTAAAATCCAGAATAGGCCTTTTACTTGGTGCAAACACAAGCGCTTTCACAATTCAGCTTCATCAGGTGTATACAAGCACTAAATACAAACACACCTTTATACTCATATTGCATCACATGTTACACAGTCATATGACTAAACCTAATTCACATAATTTATTAACAAAAACTTTCATGTCTAAATATATAAGAAATATAAATATATACGCTCATATACTTCCATGTGTTAAAAAATACTATTTTTGACATAGAACATACATATAAAAGTACACATATAAAAAACACATATAAAAACATATAAAAATGACTTTTCACAATCAATTATATATAGATATATATATTATTATTTCATCTATCTATGAAGAGGTCTCATCTTAAGTTTCGGCTTTAAGGGAATACACTCATTCAAGCCATGTCCTTCTGTGCCTCTAAGTTTAGTGATCCAAATTGCTTCTAAATTCTCTGTCTTATTCCGAATATCCCCACACCTCATACTTTCATGTAACAAGGCTATCACTCTAAACTTAAAGGTATGAGTGCTATCTGACTCCATTACATGCTTGGCTAACACATTATTCCTATTACCCTTCCTAATATTATAAATATGTTCTCTTATCCGATCTTTCAGATATCTATCCGTCTTCCCCACATAAAATTTCCTACAGATACAACAGCTTGCCAAATAAACCACATGCTGGCTTAAGCAATTTGCTTCTACCTTGAAATAAAAATCTTGCTCTAAATCAGGATGATGGAAACCAAGGCTTCCATCAATATATGGGCACCAATTGCAATGCCCACAAGGTGTGGTCTCTCCATATCCTGTATGAACATGAGTATCTTTAGGGAAACATAATCTCCTTTTTAAGGATTTATCATTCCTATAACTGAATCTGGGTATGTTATCAACCAAACCTGCTATATCTTTATCAGTCAGTAGGATCTCCCAGTGTTTCTTAACTATATCTGTATACTTATATACATCTGTTGTATATTTCAAAGACATGAGGGGTCCTAGGACTGAGCCCTGGGGGATGCCACTTGTAACTGGTATACAGTCAGACCTAGGGTATGCAACTTCCACTGTGTAGGTTCTGTCCATGAGCCACTTTGCAAACCATCACATGACACAGGGGTTAATGTTCCGGTGGATGGGTATGTTGATAATACCAGAATGAGGAATGGTGTTGAATGCCTTTGCGAGATCTAGGTAGGCTGTGTGGACCTCCTTACCCTCATCTAATGCCTTGGTAACTGTCTCTAAGAAGTACACCAGGTTTAGGAGGCATGGTCTGCCCTTAACAAAGCCAAACTGGGAGGGGTCAAAGGTTTGGAGGTACTCAATGGTCTCTGCGACTGACATCCATGATGTGCTTCATAGCCTTGCAGACCAGGCTAGTCAGGCCTATAGGGCAATAGGTCCCGTGGTCCATTGTGGCACCACCTTTGTGGAGTGGGATAACTGTTGCTGTGTGCCATTCAGGGGGCACTAAGCTCGATGCCAGGCTATTATTGAACATGGTGCATAGGTGGGGAGCCAGTACATTCTGAATTTCATGTAAAATGCAGCCTGGGATGTTGTCCGGTCCCATGGATGCTGCGATATTGGCTTTAGAGTATGCATCTTTGAGAGGGAGGGGGGAAAGGTAGCACTGAACCTATCTGCCAGGATGTTGGCAATATCAGTTGGTTCTGTAATGTTCGTACCTTTGTGTTGTAACTCAGAGCAGATCTTGGTGTTGACATAGAGATATTTGACATAGCTATAAAATGCTTTGTGGTTGTTGTTGGAATTAGTGGCGGTTTTGTTTTCGTAGCTAGCTTTGGGGGATCTTATAAGGGATCTCACCTTCTTACTGAGACTGACCAGGGAGCTCCTCCACGCATGGGATTGTACTCTCTTTTGCAACAGTGTCTTCCTCCTGTAGTACAGTTTGTTTATGGCAGGGGACCACCAAATTGGTTTCCTTAATTAGGAGTATAACATCTTGGTTCTGTTTGGGATAGCACATTCCATGCACTCGTGTAAGTGCTTATATTGTACATTTGTGTAGGATTCAGCAGTTGTAACAGTATTGTCCATCTGCATGAGTGTCATGATGTTCACCACGTCTGTCTTAAGAAGCATGATGTTGGCTTTGTAGACATATTATATGGTTCCCTTAATGGGGGGTGGGGGAGGGATGTGGATATCAATGGTGTTCAGCTCATGGTTGGATCGGACCAACGAGGAGTTGACTTCAGGTGTGGAGCACCGGTCACTCATGTTGGTACTGCCTAGGTATAGGATATTGTTGCCCCTGGTGGGTGTGTCGATATGTTGATCCAGGGCATTGGTGTTTATGAATACCAGAAAGCACTGAGCTAATGAGTTGGTACACGAGTAGTTTTCTCAGTTAATGGTGGGGTAGATTAAGTGAGACTATGTGATGAGTGTGGTGTGGTGCAAATGTTTACCTTCTCCACATGACTGTCAGGGTCAGGCTTGGTTGGAGAGAGCTTTACCTCCAGTTTGGCTAAATAAGTGCATCTCTCACAGTTTGTTGTGTTGGGTGGTAGGTGGAGAGGCTTGTCTGTGTACATGAGGCAATGTGTACATTGCCTCAAGATGTCCAGATTCATCAGATAGACAGGAGAGAACACTGGCAGTTGATTCTTCGACATGCCTGAATATAGAAATACTTTCCCCTAGATAAGTGAGGAAAGTGAGTACAAGAGCTATTTTACTCTAAGCAAGTGAGACAAGTATGTACAAAACCTGTTTACCTCTAGGTAATGAGGAAGATTGAGTGCTATAGTAATTAGTAGCTTACGTAGTGCTTACAAGTTCTGAACAAGTGCTGAGCATGAATAAGCAATCCAGATAGGGTCTTGGATAACATAAACACACTGACCCCCCCAACAGGTATACAATCCTATATCCATGTACACCACAGGGCCCCTGTGCCCACAACTATGCAGGTACAAGCTGCACTCAGGCTGCATGGGACCTCTCCACATCACAGTTTGTATCATACACATATGGCAAAACAAGATGCTCTCCACATACACATCATATAAAACATAGCTCCATGTCAGGCGGTGTACACACTGAATGGTGCACACCAACAGGTATCACAACCCACAAAGTGGGAGACACCACTGATAATGGGAAGTAGTGCACTACTACCCTTCTGAATCTGGTCTGGAAGGCCATGAACTGTGATCAAATAACTGATGTCAGCAGTATAGATGTAGATGACAGTAAGGATGATTTCACACTGCATATCATAACCTTGCCAGGTCATAGGACATCATCACCCATACTGTGTACCACCTACACTCGGTATATTAGATGTACATTCCTATGTCACAAGAGTGTTTTGCAATGGGACTGCTGGCAGAAGCAACACTACAGAAGGTGTCTGAATAATACATGCTCATCACACCAGTGGCAGCTACAGTAAGTCAGGGTTAATTAATTGTATTCCCCCTCATTGTAGTCCATACCTCACAGACAAACAGAAGGCATCTGCCTATTGAAGTATGCAAATGACTATGACCTAGGTGCAATAGTCGACTCAAGAGTGTTGTGGACAACATACAGAAGGGGCTTTCTGGGTGAGGTATGTGTGACATATAGCCACAATCTGGCAGCTACATATTGCATTGTCACCCCTAAGTTAATAACCCTGTACCCATGAACTACCACCTAAGCAGTGGTCAACATAATGGACACTTGTGTGTAAGGGATGCAACTGGGCAGTTATCTTTCCTGTGATAGCTACATCACCACACCTGTCAGGTAGTCATATGTGGCAAACCTAATAATGACAGGGTGCCATCCATGAATATAGAGATCATTGTCCAGCCATACACAACACTCAAGTGACCCATATCAGCTCACATATTTCCTTTAAGGGGTATTGGCCATGTGCAGATGGCCTACATCAGCCTTCCCATTCCCCATCTCCACTATGTAGCATGATGCATACCCTGAATAAATCCTTTTCCAACCCAGTGATGTTGGACATGCTTCACATACACATCCTGATCTCAAACACGTACTTCATGGACATCCAACTTCCACATGCTGGACAGATCCTTGTCCCTTACACTTTACATAGTCCTGCCATACTATGTATTCCTGTCCGTCAAAGCTGTACATCGCTCCCCTTTCAGACATGGTGTGATGACTGCATGGTAAATGTATCATTAACCCTGTGGATCAGTAATGTGGCACTGCTCGATCTGGCCCCAGAGACCCGCTTGTCGGATACTGTGGAGGTGGGTGTCTCTCAACCACTGAGCCTGGAGTTGCCTGGTAAGTCAGTACTGCACCTATAACAGATATATTCCATATAGTTGCATGTGTCACTGTACAATATGTAATGTAACATCATATGCAAGGCATGTATACTCACATGCCGCATACTATAGTATGCTACTCTGTGTATGCACACATGTGCATACACCATAGTATAGTCTAATGTACTGGTGTATGTGTTAACATGCACATTGCACCCTGTAGCCATCATACAGGCGTGGATAATGCTCATACTGCTGTGTTACTCCTATTTAGGTACCTCTGGCATTCCACTGTGACAGCAGCTCATTGCAGGTGAGACTGTTATCATTTATCAGGAATTGTAATGCACAGATCTAGTTGCCATGTGGTCATTTACAACATGTACACATAATGTATGGTCCTGTCACAATATGCAGGTCGGACCTGCAATGCATCACAATGCCTACCCATGTGCAACACTTGCAAACTATGTGAATCCTCTCACCGACATGAATCCTCACAAACTGTCATTGCCAGATGTGTGGACAGCTGTGCATACAATGGTGGAGGTGCTGTTCACTGTAGGGGCATGTACTACAGATCAGAACTACACATGTGGGGAATACAAACAGTACTACACAGTGGGCTGGAGCATGGCCAGCCCACAGGATTCACTGGTGTGGATCATAGCCCTGCTATGAATGTCACACAATGTGATGTGCTATCTTGACATGTCCATGACATCTAGTGGCCTGGCTGCAACACTGCCTACCTAACCTGAAAACATATCCCACATACCACCCATTGTCTGCATAACCCTGTCGTCAGTTGAGCATATAACATCTATGGGTGTATGCCATATGGGAAAACACAGACATGTGAAATAGAAGCCGGTCACAATAATTTGGCCAACACATATACACACATGGCCATGGAGGATGGCCAGAGATATAGGAACACACACAGTAGATGTGATGTGCTTGTGTGTACATCCTGTCCTACAATGGCTACACATGGTCCAACTATGGCCTTTATGTAATGGTTATATTGTAGATGTGGAACACTAGACATCCTACAGGCCTGTCCACATCTTGTGTAGGTGTAACGTCAATCCACCACATAAGATGTGTTGAACATATTGAGGGTGTCACAACATGACAGCAGTCACCTGTACAGTATCCACATCAGCCCACAGATACAGTACATTCCCCTTGCTGGTGTCAGACATCAATGTCATACTTGCTCCTCGTGTGTGTGTGTGTGTGTGTGTGTGTGTGTGTGTGTGTGTGTGTGTGTGTGTGTGTGTGTGTGGTACACAGATGTCATGTGGGACATGGTGTACCAGCATGTTTTCCATGTCTGGCCATAGTTGCCAGGCAGCAGCAATATGGTTGCAGATGTGCAGGGGTGTCATCCGTATACCCTTCAGTGGCCTGTGACACAACTTCCACATCATGGTTTAGTGTGTATACACCTCAGTGACGTGGGTCACATTCCACAGCATATATGTATTATAAAACACAGTCATGGCTATGAACTGTGTCTATAACTCACACTGTATAGCAACAGAGACGCCTCATGATTCCCTGCAATGGCCATGCACATTTATTTATTTATTTATTTATTTTACATTTGTTAACTGGGGGTGTCTGACTGAGGCAAAAAGGCCCTTTTTCAGCAGAGGCCTGGGGAGAAAAGCTCCACAAAGAAAAATTACAGACACATTTAGTTATTTAGACATTATAAGTATACACACAAATTACAAGAGACATGTTTTTACAGTGGTATGCGGCACATAAACAGTTACAGTTGAAAGAACAAACAAAAAAAATATTAATTTTAAAAATAAAGGTAATTAATAGATTTATGGTGTACAGCTGAAATTTGGAACATAGGTAGAATACATACATAGTACACAGGTACAGTACATACATTGTAGATTAGCCAATGTTTGTAAGTAAGACTGAAAACTATTACCAAGTGCTCTAGATTTAGTATATATATATATATATGTTATCTGCTTTCACTAGCCTGGGGAGCAATCATGGCACTGCCAACTTTGCTTGAGATGTTGCCTGATGAGGTCTTTAAAGGAGGCTTTGGATGATGTGTTTTGACTGCTAGTAGGGACAGAGTTCCATTTTTTAGCCACTGAACTACTATATAGTGCATCTCCAAAGCTATTGTAGCTGTTGGTGACTTCCATGATCTAAGAGGCCTTTTGGTTGAGTGATGTTGTACTAGGTTTTTGAGGGCAGGACACTTATTGGGGAGGTAATAGATAGAATGACAAAGGCAGAGCTGATTGTAGGATAGGAGGTTGGGCAGTTCAAGCCAGTGGAGCTGACTCAAAGCAGTACAGTGATGAGTTCTATATGAGCAATTTGCAGCAAAGCAGGCAATTCTGTTATAGCAGGCTTCCATTTTGCTTACTTCAGTTTTGTTGAGATTAGTCAGAATGGGAGATACATAGAGTAGGGTGGATAGAAGTTGGGAGCGAGCAATGGCTGATCTTGTGTTGTTGGTAAGAAATGGTTTGATATGGTAGAGTGACCCCAGTTTGGCATGTACTTTTTAATAGTTAAGTTGAGATGACTATCAAATTTTAGGTGGGAGTCTATAGTTATTCCCAATAGCTTAGCCTGTGCCACTGCAGCAATTGGAGTAGCATTTGTGGAGTAGAGAGAGAATTGACTGTTAGTGTTTTTGTTAGAACTGGTTATAATCATAAGCTGAGTTTTCTTTGGATTGAGGATAAGCTGGGCTTTGGTAAGGTAATTTTCAACATCAGAAAATGCTAGATGAGTTGTTTGCAGGAGGGTGGTAATGTTTTGTGCAGCACAGATTAAGGTAGTGTCATCTGCATACTGAATTATAGATGCATGCTGTGCGGTGGTATGGAGGTCATTTGTGAAGACTGTGAATAGTAGTGGTCCTAAGACAGAACCCTGTGGGACTCCTATAGTTATGGGCAGCTGAGGAGAGAGAGAATTTTTTCATTTTACAGCTTGGTACCTGTCAGTTAAGTAGTTTTGGAACCAGGTAAGAGTGGAATTTGATAAATTATATTGGTTTAGTTTGTTTAGCAGGATTTGGTGTGAGACTGTGTCAAATGCTTTGGCCATATCCAAAAAAAGAGTTGACACTTGTAGGCCTTCATTTTTGAGACGGTTTACTGTGTCTGTGAAGCAGAGGAGGGCTGTAGTGGTACTATGGGCAGGTCTGAAACCATGCTGAGTAGGGAACAGGATGTTGCTGTCTAGGAGATAGTTTAGCAACTGGGTATGGATGCATTTTTCTAGGATTTTGGCCAGGGGGGAGAGTAAAGCAATGGGTCTGTAGTTATTAAGTTCAGTGGAGGTCCCGCCTTTATGTATGGGTGTAACATAGGATATTTTCCAGAGTTTGGGCACATAGTTTTCAACAATTGATCTGTTTATGATAGTGGAGACTGGGAGAGCAATAGCATCTGCTGTGAGTTTCAAGAAATAGTTGGGGAGTAGGTCGGCTGCTGTTGAGGTTTTTAGTTTAGAGAGCATGCTTTTGATTGAAGTGGTGGAAACTGTTTTGAGGGTAAAGCTTGTACTAGGGTTATTTTTGTTGGGGTGGATAGTGAGGAAGGAACTGTCCTGTGATACTAAGGATAGAATTGAGTTCACAAAGTGGGAGTTGAA
This sequence comes from Protopterus annectens, assembly GCF_019279795.1. Taxonomy (NCBI): domain Eukaryota; kingdom Metazoa; phylum Chordata; order Ceratodontiformes; family Protopteridae; genus Protopterus; species Protopterus annectens. The sequence goes on from NC_056729.1 coordinate 1,892,050,774, forward strand.
TTGTGTTTCGATGGGAACTTTAGTGTCAGGGGTGGTTTGTTTCGGGGTAGCCTTTTGGGTGGATTTTAGTAGCTGGTTTACATTTTTCCAAAATTTTTGCAGGCTGTGTTGGTATTTAGGTTGTAATGTTGTGCAGTAGGGTTTTTTTCCAGCCTAATGCATTTTTTTGCACGGTTGCGCAGTTCTTGGTACTTAGTTAGGCTTTGTGTTTCTTTGTTTTTTGATAGTAAAGCCAGGCAGTGTCTCTGGACTTGAGGATTTGTTTGGTTTCTTTACTGAGCCAGGGGTTTGTAGAGGTTATAACCTTGATTTTGCGCAATGGAGCGACAGTGTCGAGGTGTTGTAGAAATGTTTTGTTGAAATATGCTACAGCCTGGTCAAGTGGGAGGGATTTAAGGGGGGGGGGGTCCAGTCACAGTTACAGCGTAAAGTGTTGAAGACCTCAGGAGAGAATTTTTTTGTGTTTCTAGTGGATATATAGTTAGTGGATTTGCATATGCTTGTTCTTCTACGTATAAAGTATATTATGCTGTGGTCACTTAAGGTGTCTGGGAGACTGCCTGTGTGAGGGTACAATGTGGGGTTGTTAGTTAGGACCCAGTCAAGGATGGATTCCCTTTTAGATTTTTTATCACATCTAGTTGGAATTTGGAATAGCTGCTGGTAGCCATGGAGATTTATTAGATTACTTGGTGGTTCTGATATACAGGTGAACCAATCTAGGATGAAGTCCCCCCAGAATAAGGGTTTCTTGTGAGTATGTGGAAGAACACCAGGATAAGACGTCTTTAAGGCTAGCAGGTGTATTACCAGATGAAATACAGATCACAATTGTGGTAATGACCTTTTTAGGGTGAAGTTGAAGTTGTGAGATAAGTATGTCCCAATTATTGGTGGAGGGGTAGGAGTTTGGTAATTGATGGACAGTTAAGTTGGACTTGTAGAGTAAGGCAGTTCCACCCCCTTTACAAAGTGGTTTGTCTCGTCTAATGATATTGTAGCTGGTAGGGAGAACTTCTGAGTTAGCTATGTTTTTATTTAGCCAGGTTTCTGTTTAAGCAGCTATGTCTGAGGAGTAGTGTGCTATTGTGGCCTGGAGTTCAGGGATTTTATTTTTGATACTTCTAATATTAATATTTAGCATTAAAAGATGGTTGGTTTTGCTGCTGTTGTTGATTTGCCTAGGGATGAAGAAAGTGGGGGTGTTATGTTCTGACATTTGTGTTGGAGCAGTTTGTGTTGGACAGGATGGATATGGGCCTGGGTTGGGGTGGATATCCCCACTTATGGTGAGCCTGGAGTTAAAATGGTTATACAGATGTTGGAGTTTGGTGAGGAGTGTGAGAAAGTACTGTGTTTTTTTGGAGTAGGAATGAGAGCATATGTGTTTAGTTCTGAATTGGTCCGTTATGTAGTTCTTGAATAACTATGGGCAGATATTATTATAATGTGTGGTGTCTGTATACGAGAGTGCATAATGCAGTGTTGTGCTACTAAGTTTACGGATATTGCTAGAGTGATAACTTGTGGTGTAAAGAATTATGAGAAGACAGACTAGACTTAGTTGTGTGATAGTCATGGTTATAAAGTTTAAATTGTTTCTAGGTGGGAGGTCTGAATAGGAATTATAGGGTTGCACTATATGTGGATGGAGAAGTAGTGTGGGTGATGTAAAAAATGCGTAGTGGGAATGAGAGTGATTGGGAGTATTTTGTGTGGAGCAAGTTGGTGTGGTATAATGTGATATGATTGAGGAGCTGTGATTGGTGGAGGTCATGTGAGGGTGAGCTGTGGGTGTGGCTGTGATTACTATAAATGTAGAGGTAGTAGGGGCAGGAGGGAATAGGGGGCAGGGCAGGGGAGTGGAGAGAGCCCGAGCATTAGCGAGGGCGAACGAAGCGGGACAGAGCCAACCAAGACAAGAGAAAAAAGTAAGTATTACTTTCCAAATCTGAACACTTTAAAAACAAATTCCTGAGGTCTAATGGCTTACGGGCAAGCAGAATGTAATTGCTGAAGAGCACTTGTGTCCTGGTGGGAGACTAGAAATTTAAAGATGGCTCCATGCTCAGCAGGATTCTAATATAGACTTTGTATTGGGGGAGGGAGATAGCACAAGGGGTGTAAACCAGGTGGAATGCAAAGAAACCAGACAGGCAATCAGTGGAAATCAGTGAAGGCCTCAGAGGGTGTAAGCAATAGTTCAAACTACCTGTAAAGTGAAGGAGAGAAGAGACAGCAATGTTTATTAAGATTGGGAGTGTGTCTTTACATTGACTTGCTGATTAGTAACCAGTTTGTGCACAGATTAGAGTAGGGAGATACATTAGCAATGAAAGGGAATGTAAAGAGATGCAAATAAACGGGTGGGCCTCCAAGTGATAAAAACTAAGGCAGAAAGCACTGAGAGGGCTGCTTGATGGTTAATTTAGTCACAGGGATGTGAATTAAATGTATACTGTCTATTGGACAGTTAGGATTACTGTACTAGTGGAGGGGGACACAAGGCTACAACATTCAGTTTTATTAGCAAGCTGAGAACTACTAAGAAATGCTGCTAATGTAATAGCTTCACTCTCATAAAACATACAAGTAGAATGCCTGGGTGGACTGACCGTGCTCTTGAGGCTCAAAATGTATATCCTTGTTTAGTTTGCAGTACTGATTCCGTCTTATACTGTATGGGTGGAGTGGCAGCCGCAGACTGCAGATTTGCTTGAGTGTGCTCCTGCTCTTGAGGCTCAAAATGTATATCCTTGTTTAGTTTGCAGTACTGGTTCCTTCTTATACTATATGGGTGGAGTGGCAGCCGCAGACTGCAGATTTGCTTGAGTGTGCTACTGCTCTTGAGGCTCAAAATGTATATACTTGTTTAGTTTGCAGTACTGATTCCTTCTTATACTGTATAGGTGGAGTGGCAGCCGCAGACTGCAGATTTGCTTGAGTGTGCTCGGCAAGTAGAATGTAATTGCTGAAGAGCACTTGTGTCCTGGTGGGAGACTAGAAATTTAAAGATGTGATGCAGTCTCATCAGTTAAATGTGTAGTATATCTGTAGGGCAGACAGACAACACTGCATTGGGACACCATTACCCCACTGTATATTTGACAGGACACCATTGTGTTAAACATGTATGCATGTCATTGCACACATCAACAGATCACATGCCATACTACATGTGATTGTCAAGGTCATATGCCACACATCAGGCAGGTGTACTGTTAACCTGTGCTGGTCTACATGGTGTAACACAGGGATATATGCTAACTACTACTATGATTGTGTAATTTGCATGTCTTCTGCTATGACACATGCGTGCTGTTGTGTGCAACCCAGGGATGTATGATAACTACCACTGTTATTGCCCGTGCTGCATGCCATCTGCCATATCACATGCATGCTGCATGCCTTCTATCATATCACGTGTGTGTGTGTGTGTGTGTGTGTGTGTGTGTGTCTATTGTATAGATTGTAATGTACAGTTCTTGTCTGCCCTCACAGGTGATGTAGGTGTGTTGCCCTCCTGTGGTACATCTGATGTTAGTGTCCTCACAGACTCCAGCAGTGATGATGAACGTATGATTGAGGCACAGGCAGAGTTGTCAGGGGCTGAAACTGTGCCATTGGTTGCCATTCCAGCTATAGTCCCCTCATCCCCGCACACAGATCCCATTCCTGCACATACCCCATCACCAGTGGCCATAAAGGAAGGATAGTTGGCATGCGGTAGCTTGGAACAGGAAAGTGTGGAGGCTATGGAAGGTGTGCCTACACACCATGGTGTCAGCCAACTGACTGGTGATGCCCCACACAGGCACGTGGCCAGTGCTGCTCATAGGAGGACCTCTAGCCAACATGCTCCTGCAAGACACAGCGCAGCAGCTGGTGTCACCAGATGCATGTTTCAGGATGTAATGGAGGCACAGGCATGTGCTGAATGGCACAACAGAGAGGATCAGAGGCTTCAGAGGCCTGCTGTCCATTCTTTAAACAACAACATCCAGGCAATGGTAAATGCTCAACAGCAGATTGCTGAAGCTTTGGATAGATGGTTGGGTGACATGGTTGGAGTCCTTGACCATGGCATGACAATCCGTGAGCATGAGCTGTCTGTGTTGGAACATCTGGTAGGAGTGAGGCATTGGGCACATGGACGTAGGCCTGCTACATAACCTGTTTCAGGTCTACGTGTATGCGCTACCTCACATGTCCGCTCCCATAGTGGCGGTAGCAGCAGCAGTGCATCTGGCGCTGTGCTGTCCACACCACGACACAGCAGGACAAGTGCACATGGCCCAGGATGGTCCCAACAGGGACATGGTTTCAGTGGACAAGTGACATCAGACAGTGCCTAACCTGCACCTCTGCCTGGTAGTGCCCGTGCAACCCCTGGCAGGCACAGGTCACATGTCCATGGCTGGACACCGTGAACTGTAAAACCTGGCCTGTACAGTCTGCAGCTGTCAATAATACCCCTGTGTAGGCCAGACACATGGCAGAACTGTGTGCATACATACACGCACACACTGAAAACATATGTAGGGCACCGCAACACACACATGCATAACATCCACACATGTCCAATTAGGTCAAAGGCCCTAACCCACACACATGATGTCATCCAATGGTGCAGCCTAGGCCTCTGGCAAACATTATCACCCTGTGCATATGATGATGCCTGTGCCGCATCCCTGACATCCACACCATCGGTGCAGGGACATGCTCATATGGTCTGATGCACAGGGTGAACAGACTAAGAAGATAAGTTTACAATTGTTGAGTACTGTTTACAGGGAGCAGACATACAATGTACTACAGGTGTACAATGCATTTCGTACTGTTAACAGTATGTGTCTTGTGTAACAACAGTAACTGCATGTTGGTCATGATGTTCTGCTGTCCTCCTTCACATCTGATTGCATGTGCCGGTGGATGCCAGTGTTTGCAGTTAGTGTCCCATATGTCAAAGTGGACTACTCACAGCTATGTATGAATATACCAGCATGCACCATGTAGCTGCCACATAACAGTGAGAATGTCCCACGTTCCAAACATGTGTACTGATCCAAGAGCATGATAGCTGTGTATTAAGCTACTCTGGCTACAGATGTGACATCCATAAAGGGTGACATCACAGATGCAGTTACATGGAGTGGTGAGGTAAGAGAGTGGTCTAGCTGATTACAAGGGTAGAGGCCAGTGGGAAGTGTGATGCCTCATTGGGAATCAGTAATACACGTTCCCATGACAGGATGCCAACACACAACTGCACCCATGCACTCAGGTATTGACACACATGTATTCAGTGACACAGTAACATACCCACACACTCATGGATTCACCGAAACAGTAACACACACTCGCACACAGTTGCTACTGATGAGGTGAGGACCCCTGCCTATGTGCAAATCATCATTACAGTACTGTGCACCTACATGATGCACCACAGAGAATACACATGTACAGGTAGTCAGTATGGCCTAAGATTGTGGACATCAACACGGATAGTAGAATACATCGCCTGGATCGGGGGAGGGGTCTTATCAGTTCAGCATGGTAACATACATCCTCACTCCAGGGACCAGACAGCCATACATACACACACACACATACACACACTGTGGCATTCAGTATTGAATACACCTGTGTCACGCACATACAGATTCCTCACATGTGTGAGATACACCCCACTGCCTATGTCCTGATTTCTACATTGCAGTCTGTAGAGATGTGTACACTAGTGTACAGGAGAGTGAGTAACAATTGAGATGTATTCCCCACCATACATGACATATATGGACACACACACAAAACCACACATGCCAGTACTGTGAATCAAAGACCTGCCTAGCTCATGATATGTATGACAGACTTACAGCTGTATTGCATATGTTACAAACTGTACTGATGCCTCCTTTGGCAACAGTGCTGATATATGCACATGGGACATCTTAACCGTTAACAGGTGTCAAGTGATTTACCATCGCTGTCACCCTAACCGCTGTCTAAGTTGTGTGTTATGTCCTTCAATTAACGAAACCATTGCTTACCGGTAACACAGGTTATTGTAGTACCACTTGTGACAAACCTGTGAGCTGTCCTCAGCAAACATCCATCTGCAAAAATGCCCCACCACTTAGTTATTTCCACATATCTGTCCATACCTGAGGTACATATTTCCATACAATCAGCATATCACCATATACAGTTGGCAATGTTGAGGCTGCATTGCAGCTGCATGATGGACTTGGATACATGTCACCTGCATACATCAGCAACTGCACATGCATGTTATCTGAACACACAACACTACATGTATATGTGTGTAGGTCCTACAATCCTGTCATTTGGGCATGTTTGTAGGCATTGCAATTGGTGGACATGTGTAATGACATACATGACACATGGACTGTTGTATGATATGATAGGTGTAATGGGCGACCGGTACAGAGGGAATGTTACCTCTGTCAACATTGATATCACACCTTATGTACTGTTAGCATTCAGCAGCCATGGACCTACATTCCATGTGCATGTGTGTAATGGCTGTAGCCACCTGTTTGCACAAAGGACAACAACAGCTATGCTATTTACATGTATGTTTTGTGTGTGTGTGTGTGTGTGTGTGTGTGTGTGTGTGTGTGTGTGTGTGTGTGTGTGTGTGTGTGTGTGTGTGTGTGTGTGTGTGTGTGTGTGTGTGTGTGGCATGTACATACCTAGGGCAGGTACATGTATGTCATATCCATATATAAGGGTGTGTACTGGTGTACACCAACAGTCATCTGCTAATGCTGGAAAGTACAGAGGGCCCCTGGTATGTGTACAGCTGACCTGGTTACAGACAGTGGTATCATTGCATTGCAGAACACATGATACAACTGTGTCAGTACATGGGTACTCTCTACAGTTGATGTAGAGCTTGGTACAGTCCACTGGTCAAGAGTCACATTGTGGTGTACTCTTATATTTCCTACAACATGTATGGATGCATGTTGGTGGTCTGAGGGCATGGTGGTGTCTGAGGTTTACATCCTAGAATGCAGCATGTGACACTGTGTCCTGCACATGACTCATCTGTGATGCCTTTCACGGGGGTACCAGTCAGTACATGTGAGTGACCTTTATGTATGTGGAGACACCACCACCTGGAGTGGTCCGCACCTGTGTTATGGCCCACATGTCTGGTTCTGAGGTATATGGTGGTAGTGCTATTGTGCACTACAGAGCCATCAGCCAGGTGTTCCTCACTGCACAGATGTCAATACTCCCCATTGTTGGATCTTCAGTGACCAGCAGTGATTATGGACACTACACATCTAGCACTGGTTAGCATAAGAAAACAATGCAGTTGTCCTGTAGGTGTCAGGGTGTTATCCTGTGTTTAGGACATTTGCCTTGGAATGGCACTGTATGGGCGGATGTGACTTGGGTATTATCTCCACTCCCTTGAATCATAGATGCATGTGATATGTGTCAAATGCCTGTCTACTGTCAGCCATGTCATCCCAGAATGACAAACACTGGACAACCTTGTACTTACAGCAGGACATTGGCTCATTGTGTTGTTCAAGCAGTTGCTCCCTCTAGCAAGGTTCATTGTGTTGGTCAAGCAGTTTCCACTCCTAGCAAGACATCACTGCAAGTGGTGATATTTTGCATAGTATAGGATGGTACATCTATGGTGATGGACAGCAGCAGAAGTTGTGTAGAAGACCAGTGTCATATATATGTAGAGCAGCGTTCCTGCTAACAATGACAACTACTAACACCAGAGCCCATTACAATGTGTTCTTTACGTCTACCTGTAATAGCATGGCCACTGTGGCCATCCGTGTTTAGAATCAGAGTGCATCCCAGTCAGCCCTGTGCTACTAAGTGTATGAGCATGCCATGCATAACCTTGTGTAGATGGACACATAGTGCATTCCGAACAGCCCTGTGCTACTATATACATCTTAACTGCCAGCATCCCTGTTGATGTCCGCTTTCCTAGAAGGTCATACTGACAGCCTTGAAATGTGTAGTCTGTGTGGCGTGACTCGTAAGTATGTAGTATTGTAATAGTGATCTGTAAATAGGCAGGTGTGCTGTCCCCACCACTGGTGTGTATGTGTTTGTGTGTGTCTGTCCCCATTTGACAGAGGACTGTAAATTGCTTTTAGACTGCTCACACTCCATACAATTCGTATACCCACCTTTGGCAGGGCTGATGATGACACCCACCTACAAATACACCTCTAGGAGTGCTGTGTCTCTGTATTCTCGGTAGCGCGTTCTGTAACTGCGTAATGCTGTAGTATAATAAAGTATTTAGGTCGGTGTTCTAATCCCAGACTTGCTGTGTGTGTCTGCCTGAGGACTGAGTAATGCTTATAGACTGCACACACTCCTTACATTTCTTATACCCACCTTTGCAAGGGTGATGATGTCTCCCACCTACAAATACACCTCTGGGAGTGTTGTTTCCCAGTAATCTCGGTAGCACATTCTGTGACTGTGTAATGCTGTAGTGTAATTAAGTAGTTAGGTTGGCGTTCTAATCCCACGCTTGCCATGTGTGTGTCCCAGTCTGCCTAAGGACTGAGTAATGCTTTTAGACTGCTCATACTCCTTACATTTCTTATACCCACCTTTGGCAAGGCTGATGATGTCACCCACCTACAAATACACCTCTGGGAGTGTTGTGTTTCAGTAATCTTGGTAGTGCATTCTGTAACTGCGTAATGCTGTAGTGTAATAAAGTAGATAGGTTGGTGTTCTAATCGCAGGCTTGCCGGATGTGTGTCCCAGTCTGCTTGAGGACTGAGTAATGCTTTTAGACTGCTCACACTCCTTACATTTCTTATACCCACCTTTGGCAAGGCTGATGATGTCACCCACCTACAAATACACCTCTGGGAATGCTGTGTCCCAGTCATCTCGGTAGCGCGTTCTGTAACTGTGTAATGCTGTAGTGTAATAAAGAAATTAGGTCAGTGTTCTAATCCCAGACTTTGCTGTGTGTGTTTGTCCCTGTCTGCCTGAGGACTGAATAATGCTTTTAGACTGCTCACACTCCTTAAATTTCTTATACCCACCTTTGGCAAGGCTGATGATGTCACCCACCTACAAATACACCTCTGGGAGTGCTGTGTCCCAGTAATCTCGGTAGCGTGTTCTGTAACTGCATAATGCTGTAGTGTAATAAAGTAATTAGGTTGGTGTTCTAATCACAGACTTGCCATGTGTCCCAGTCTGCCTGAGGACTGAGTAATGCGTTTAGACTGCTCACACTCCTTACATTTCTTATACCCACCTTTGGCAAGGCTGATGATGTCACCCACCTACAAACACACCTCTGGGAGGGCTGTGTCCCAGTAATCTTGGTAGCGTGTTCTGTAACTGTGAAATTCTGTAGTGAACTAAAGTAGTTAGGTCAGTGTTCTAATCCCAGACTTGGTGTGTGTGTGGGTCCCCATCTGTCTGAGGACTGAGAAATGCTTTTAGACTGCTCACACTCCTTACATTTCTTACACCCACCTTTAGTAAGACTGATGATGTCACCCACCTACAAATACATCTCTGTTAGTGCTGTGTCTCAGTAATCTCAGTAACACATTCTGTAACTGCGTAATGCTGTAGTGTAATAAAGTAGTTAGGTCAGTGTTCTACTCCCACACTTGCCGAGTGTGTGTTTGTCCCCATCTGCCTGAGGACTGAGTAATGCTTTTAGACTGCTCACACTCCATACAATTCTTATACCCACCTTTGGCAAGGCTGATGATGTCACCCACCTACAAATACACCTCTGGGAGTGCTGTATCCCAATAATCTTGGTAGTGCGTTCTGTAACTGCGTAATGCTGTAGTGTAATAAAGTAGTTAGGTTGGTGTTGTAATCCCAGACTGGGTGTGTGTGTGTCCTTGTCTGCCTGAGGACTAAGTAATGCTTTTAGACTGCTTACACCCCTTACATTTCTTATACCCACCTTTGGCAAGGCTGATGATGTCACCCACCTACAAATACACCTCTGGGAGTGCTGTGTCCTAGTAATCTCGGTAGCGCGTTCTGTAACTGTGTAAAGTAGTTAGGTTGATGTTCTAATCCCAGACTTGCCATGTGTGTGTTTGTCCCTGTCTGCCTGAGGACTGAGTAATGCTTTTAGACTGCTCACACTCCATACAATTCTTATACCCACCTTTGGCAAGGCTGATGATGTCACCCATCTATAAATACACCTCTGGGAGTGCTGTGTCCCAGTAATCTCGGTAGTGTGTTCTGTAACTGCGTAATGCAGTAGTGTAATAATGTAGTTAGGTCGGTTTTCTAATCCCAGACATACCAAGTGTTTGTGTGTGTGTGTGTGTGTGTGTGTGTGTGTGTGTGTGTGTGTGTGTGTGTGTGTGTGTGTGTGTGTGTGTTTGTGTGTGTGTGTGTGTCTGCCTGCGTCAGGCAAATACAGTGCTTTGTAGTATTTGTTGTAGCACGTGCCCTAAATGAGTATTGCTGCAGTGTTAGGGTTTGTATACAGGACAAGTGTGTGTTTGCCTGTCAGGGCCTGTGTAGAGGTGGCCATGATTGTCTTATTATTGGACATGTTTGGGAGCGGATTTTGTAGTTTTCCTATATGGTATCCATCTTATGACACATTGGCCACCTCATGAGGAGTACAGCTGTCAGTCAGCCATCGGACTATGTTGGCAAGCCATACCCATACATCTGGCAAAAGGCCTGGTGAACAAAGTATGCAGCCCTACTAGTACCCAGTATATGTCCTGCACCCATGTGCCATGCACAAAAACGTGCCTAGGATATTCCACTATGTTGCCAGTACCATGCACATTGATGACAGATAGTAGGCATGGTGTGAATGCAGTGGCCTGCAGAGGACATGGCACCCTGTACAGCTGTGCAATAGACACATATATGCAGACATTGTGCCTTCACTATGTTCCACACTGAATGCCTGCAACATATGTGGTGTAATCAAATGTGATCCACAGAGGCCAGACAATGCTGTACACATGTGTCCTGTATGGTGCAGGGTTGACCTGCTCACTATAAGCAGGTTTCGCCACACCAGGCCAGTATTGGAATATCAGGGGATAACAGGCTGTGTACACAACATGTGTCTGCTAAACCAGGTAAACCTGTACATGTCACTGTACAGTATTGTGGGACATGCACATCCCAGGCAATGTCCATGTGAAGGACTATCAAACACAGACATGGCATGCATTGCAAAGCTATGGCCATACACATTGGTAACCAGGATGTCAGGCCAGAAATTGCAGTACCCATCTGTGTGGGACATTGCTGACACTACACCCCTACATTGCACGCCATTGTCGGTTGATGCGATGCCATGGATTACTCCTCACCCAGCCTTGTACAGCCATCTTGCACAGCCAACCACTACACACCCATGAAGCAATGCATACCTGCATGCCAGTACTGGCACCCTGTGTCTGCATGTGGGTTGTGATGCTCCCAACCACAGTCACTCCCAGTATAACCCTCACTGGCATATCAACAGATGTCTAGCACTTTCACATGCCCTAGCTCATGGAACCTCCAGATATCCCCTGTGGTGCATGTGATCCTGTGCATTACTGCAGTGTGGCAAACGTAGTTACGTTGTGTATTTGTGGCCCTGGCAAAGGTGTCAATGTGTATCCATTAGAGAGTGGTTGTGGTGACAATGGCATCCATTCACGTGGACAGCCATGTGTGCCACACCTAATGTATGTCTACTATATCTCTGTTGCAGATGTCACTCACCTACACATATATGTTCTTACAGCACAGCAAGATATCGCCTTTGTGGCACATGTATTAATGTCATGCACATGTAATAGTAATGAGTAGTCAGTCAGGGGTTTGACCCCTGTACTGTTTGGTGTGTGGCAGATGATGCTTATGGTTAAGTCTCCAAGCCTTTCCCTGGTGTACTTTGCCTGTCCTACCCGCACACTCTCTGGTGTATGTGAAGGAGCAGCATGTGTATTGTAAGCGATGGACATGGTCAGGTGATGGCCTCTGCACCTATTGCAGTCCTCCTCTAGCTGATTGCATGTGGTACAGCTGTGATGGTGTTCCCATAGCCATCCGCATGATAAACACAGTACCCTATCTATGGAAACATGTTGTTATTTGGCCATGACAGTCGCTGTGAGTGGTACCCGGATGTGGTGTTCTGACACGGCATCACAGATGATATCTGGATGTACCTCAATCATTTTCCACAGTGGGAAATAACCTAAAGACAGGAGGATGATGTGCCACACATGACTACAGCATGTAAGTGTAGCTATGCTGCATTGAGACTACTGCCTGTTTAACATGTGTGTGGTAATGGCTATTCTGCATGTTATAATACAGACATGGCAGTACTCTGTTCACGAGGGACCCCCATCTATAGGGCCATCTGTGAAATGGTCAGTGTGTGCAACCATTTGTTTCCTGTGTTACACACTGAACACACATCTGTGCACAGCAGAAGCATGATGTGAGGAATGCAGACAGTACATGATGATAGGGATGTGTTACTGCCATCACATCCCTGACTGGACATGTGTCACATGAGACAGTAGTATGACAGACACTGTGTGGGGTTCCCAGTGACAAGCCAATAATGGGCAACTGTTCATTGCTTCGGTCACACGTCTACTACACATTGTACAGATGGCATGCAGTATATATGCATGTGTTGTGCTCCCTCTGCAAATGTATACCATCTGTTGTGTTGGGTTGCTGGTGATATCTATGCATACTGTTGTAGGTAATCCTGTATGCTTTTGTCTATCACTAAGCCATATGTGGCTTTAAAACACAACACCATAGGCTGAATGGGTTGGGAGGTCCTAGCAGAACCTCCAGTCATACTCCAGCTGACCATGGCACTGGGCACTAGCACATCTGGAGCCCAGCCATAGACATCAACCTCTGTTGGCTCTGCACCACCTTCTGGTGGTACCACCACTGAGGATCGAGCATGTCCCCCCTGGGAGCTGGACCAGACAGGTACATGTCTGCTGTCGTGCAGTCCCAGATGTGTTGTGTTGGTGTCTCTCTAAGGGGTTCCGAAGCCAGATATGCCAGCTGAAGGGCGGAGTGTCACATTTACAGGGTGATGCTGCCCCTCCTGGACAGCCCCCAGCACTGCCTCCTTTGCAGCTGTGTAGGTGCAGTGGCAGTTGCCCATGGCTGGAGACCTCCGTCCCACTGTTCCCATGGGCCTGTGAATACCAAACACCCATCCCCATCTGGGGTGTATCCCTCCCAGATGTGTCATATACCTTCCCCGTATGCTGTCTTTTTTGTGATCCTACCTATCCTCCATGGCCATACCTACACTCCTTCCCCAACATCTGACCCTCACCTATGGAAACATAAGACCAATCGGCTCCAAGGACAACATCTGCCCTGTACATAGCTGTCCATTACACACACATGCCGACTGGACACATGAAACCCTTGTAATATGCATCACAACATACCCCCATTATCCTCACCCCTGTCCCTCAGGCGCACGATCCTGGTATGCACATCACTCCTACATGGTCCAGGTACACATGATGAGGATGACCCCATTGTACACACAACATTACCAGTCCCCCTATGGTTACCCCATTTACCTTTATCATCATGATGATGTTGCACACAGCACCTTGCAAGAGCACTGTTCGCACATAATGATTGGACAGGTACTGTTGTGTTAATGTACATTACATGCACAAAGTGATGTATATGGCCAATGTACAACTATTTGCGTGTATGACTGACACGTCTCTCTGAGGGAGTCTTGAGATCACATAGAGCAACACCACTGCATAATACAGGCATCGCTGGTGTTTCCCATTTCATTCGTTTGTAATGCTTTGTTGCCACATGGTATGTTCCTGATACATCTCTATATATGTATGTACCTATATGCTGGACATAAACACTCACATATACATCTACATGATGAGATACATTAGTATACTGTTGAATGACTGCGCTGTATGATATGTTTGTGGTACTGTCCATTGTCTATTTATCTGCCATGGCATATTGGTAATACACATTAGCTGCGTGCGCAGGGTCCTGGTTTCGACCCTTGCAAAGGATGTTTGTTTGGTTGCAGGGCAGAACAAGCCCATTGGATATAGAGGGAGTAAGGCACATTAAAGCAGTTGGGAGCGGGTGTGCGTGGGTTTGCACAGTGTTAAGCACTGCTGACCTCTGGTTACAGCCTCTTACACTCGGTTAGCCTCTACATTGCTTTATCATTGCAATACTCGCATACTGGTAGCCAAACATGCTTACACCCGTTTGCTCCTGCATTTGCAAATGCACCAACATTGGTGCTTGCATCTGTCACTCACAGCCCTGGGTGGGAGCGAGGACCACAATATTACCTTGTGATGCCTATTACATCGGACTACATGACTACAGTATCGGGATTGGCTGCCCATTAGGCAAAGGCATTGCATTCGACTGACGGAATCAGCAGCCTGTCCAGTGAATCAATCATATTTATGTGTTCCTCATACAATCTGCTCCCACCTTGTGATGCCTATTACATCAGACTACATGACTACAGTATCGGGAATGGCTGCCTATTAGGCGACGGCATGGCGTTCGACTGTACAGAATTGGTGGCCTGTCCGGTGAATCAATCATATTATTTGTGTGTTCCTCATACAATCTGCTCCCACCTTGTGATGCCTATCACATTGGACTACATGACTACAGTCATAGCCGGGCTTAGGCATAGGCCAACTAGGTGGCTGCCTAGGGCACCGCTTTAGTAGGGGCACTTTTCCCAGTAATTATTTGGTGTAGGTAGACCAGGATCAGGACACTGGGTGGTGTGGTGGGGGTGCCGTGGTGCCCTTTTGCCTACTGCACCAGTTGACCTAAGGACGCTCCTGACTACAGTATCGGGAATAGCTGCCCATTAGGTGATGGCATGGCATTCCACTGTACAGAATAAGTGCCTGTACAGTGAATTAATCATATTTTTTGTGTGTTCCTCATACAATCTGTTCCCATCTGGCTGGATACATGGGAACCGAGACTCTTCAATACAGACAAGTAGTTGGGTTGTGGGAGCCACATCTGTCGGCTGAGTCTTGCTTCTGCATACCTATTATAGGTTTGCCACCTTTTCAATTGGCCAAGGTGGGACTTTAGGATTACCACCTGTCCCACTTTGCGAGGGACCGTCCCTCTTTAGGCAGTTGTGTCCTGCGAAAATAATCAAGACATAGCAAATGTCCTGATTACAAGACATTATTATATTCTACGTTTCATTAATAGTTGCATAAAACAGTTATTTTATATATGAAACTTCCATATGTTATGTGAAGTAGCATAAGCAATTCAAATGTTACTAGATTAAGCTTTTATTTGTGCAAATAAGTATAATTCTGTACTATGCTCGGCTGTAGGTATGTTTTGTCCTGGAAAGTCTGACATTTCTACAGAACATGTCCCACTTTGGCCATTTGTAAAGGTGGCAACCCTATAGGACCTGTATGGAGAGACGTCAGACTTTGCAGGGCAATACATACCCACAGCCAGTAGAAAGGAGAGTACTTCACTGTTTTACCTAAATAAAAGGTTATTCTTGTAGCATTATAGTTGCTTATATTGTTTCTTATGACATTTAGGTGTTTCAGGTACAAAATAATTGTTTTATGCAACTACTACAGATAAAATAGGAAATCTTTGCCCTAAATAACAGGACATTTGCCATAATTACATTTATTTTGCAGGACACAACTGCCCAAAGGGGAGTGCCCCTTGCAAAGGTGGACTGGTGGTAATCCCAACCCTATTATTCTATCATCTTTCTAAGGTAGTCAGCAGAACATGCGCTTTCTCTCACTAGCAGACCTCTCATACGAATGGGGAAGAATGAACACTGAATCAGGGACACTGCATAACAACCTCAGGGACACATTTAGAAGGTTGGTGCTATTAACCTGACACATTGACGGACCCAGAGCACATATGTATTCATACACATTGTCTGTGGTACATGCTGTTTAGGACTCTTACATGTTGTCATTATTCATTACGTGTATTCCGCCACCTTTCGTCCTAATATCACCAGTTCTAGGAGTATTTAGTTGGGACTGTGTTAGATTCTGATTCATAATCACGGACGTCCCTGGTAATCGGGGACAGTTCAATGATATGGTCCTTATGTGTTCCCCCAATGGTTTACAGACTGTCCAGTAGATGTGCTCTTAAGGTTTGAGAGGTATGGGCGTCTGCTATGCCCACATCGGAATATTACTTACATCCACGGGGCGGTCCTAATATGTGTCTGCCAGCCAACACCTGCATGCCTAGGCCCATAATCGCGTACCCATAGTTCGTCTACCTGCCACTACTCTACATCACTCATCCTTACTGTAGGCGCAGGTGGGTGCAGGTTGGATATGAACACACCCCTACACACTGCTCACTCTCCCCGTGTCGGGACACATGTCGTACATTGTGTCAACTCATGTGTTATCAGGCTTGCACAGCCTACTGTTCCGTGTACAACTACATCCTGTTTGCAGCAATCTTTACTGGCATTGCCTGGAAGAACAAAATTTTTGGTGTCCCACAAGGGATGTCGCTGTCCATGTTTAAAGTGTAGACCTTGTAGATCTCTACCACTGGTAGTTTCCTGCTGGTGGTCTGGGAAGCAGTGCTGTATTTACCTTTATTGTGTGTCTGTATGTCTCACTGGCCTAGCTGGGGGGTGGGAGATAGGCGTTTGTTGATGGGACCTCCCACCAACATATGCCCAGTCTGAACATATGTTACCCGTAACTGCTGTAACATAACCTAGGTATATACATGTGTATATTTGCTGTAACATATATGTATATATATATATATATATATATATATATATATATATATATATATATATATATATTTACATTAATATATACAGATATATCTGCATATGTATTCATACATGTATATTCATATCTTGCTGTCTTAATTTATATATATATATATATATATATATATATATATATATATATATATATATATATATATATATATATATATATATATATATATATATATATATATATATATATTTGTGTGTGTGTGTGTGTGTGTGTGTATATATATATATATATATATATATATATATATATATATATATATATATGTATACATCTATATACATACATCTGTGTGTCAATATATTCCCCGCTCACACGCACTTACACATGCGTAATGGTGATTATATATGCTTCACCAGCATACTAGTGCCTTATTCATTATAACACCGACACTTCACTCCAGTTATCTTGTAATCGGTATTTAGCACATTATACAGTGGACAGATGTCGCAATATGTTCATGTACGGATTACCGATGGTAATTGGAATGTGATACAGTGTGATTCGACCCATCCCTGTTCTGCACAGCCTATTATTCCATCTACTGTCGATGTTTGTATGTGCACATTCTTATTATTTATGTCAAGAAATGGAATGCATGTGTTACAGAAATTGTACTTCAACATATTGTTGTCTGCATGTGTGTATGCATATATACCTATTACGAACTAGCTGACCTCCACAGGGTGGTCCACTAGAACTGGCCCATCCAACCCTGGCATGCCTGGATCCATAATCGTATACCCATAGTTCCTCCACCCCACCCGTGTTGAATTTACAAGCGTAACATCCATTATCCACTTATTATCGCATCCATGACACACCTTTACAAATTGCCCTGTCCAGAGCGTTTGGGGCCCTACACACATTTTGTCGCACCTCGTGTATTCACAGGGTCTCCCACCATGTATATTTGCACATACGTGCGTTTCCTGGGGTTATGGAATACAGCCATTCGCGCTTTCCAATTTTTGGAGGTCCCAGCATGGGACTACATTCCGTCTGTGTGTAAAGTAGACTTAGCAATTCAACAATGCTATTCCCACTGGTAAAACCCTGCCTGTGGTGTGAGTATCGGTGCTCTGCTCACTCCTGGGCAGCTTTTTATGACATACGCTGAAAGCACTATATAATACCAAAACTGATCTTGATTCCCTTCACATCCCTTGTGTATGCTTTATTGTTATGACATTCAATCTTCATATACTATATATATCTATATATATATATATATATATATATATATATATATATATATATATATATATATGTATATATTTCATGTATGTAGATATATATCTATACACACATATATATGTGTGCGTTTGTGTGTGTGTATATATACATATATATATATATATGTATATATATATATATATATATATATATATATATATGTGTGTGTGTGTGTGTATGTATATATTACATCTGTACATACAAACATACATTTCTTGTGCTGGGAGCTGCTTACACCCATGCAGGCGCATTCGCCTATGCTTACTGTGCGTTACATATTTTTACTGCAGCTTATTTGTGCTTATTTGTGTCTTATTCATTATGACAGTACTACTTTGATTGAAAGGATCTGGTTAATAGTCCCATGTGATACACACGTTCACTTTTACATGTTTAAATGTCGGCTTTACAGCAGAGCAACATTCATTCCACAAGGAAAATGATATGTGCTATTGCTGACCTTGAACCGTGAATGCCTTTTCGTTAGGCAGATGCTCTAACCACTACACTATTGGTGTTCTGCTTCATTTATATGTATACTCATGGTTCATAGTTACCCAAACACACGCCTCATCACTTCACTTACACAGCAGGCATCCATTTTCCTGTTGGGAAAACCACACTACTACACCTGCGCCATTCCCTATTCCCTATTGTACCCATGCAGCATGTTGACTCACTCTGAGGATATTCAGACCTCCAAAGCCTATAGTCCTGGCATATACATGTGTTTGATTGTCAGGGTGTTCATGTGGTCATCCGGGTTTAGGCTTGTCTGACTGGAGACCGGGACTGCCCTGTACCAAGTTGAAAATCAGACTTTGCACGGGGACATCGTTAGTTCCACTTTTAGCATCCTACCTGAGGTTGGGGATGCAGAGGTGTGCTCACCTCTGGCCATCCTGATATATAACAGCACTGAATATTACAGGGGTTTCCACTGCTGTTTCCCTTCACATTCATTATGACTGCGATATTTTGACCATGTTCATTCTTCATATCTACATATATATATATATATATATATATATATATATATATATATATATATCGGTCTGTACATACACATGCATATACCTACATGCTTATTTACATTTCCCATACCGTTGAATCACCGCCACGCATACACACTTGCATAACTGCTTACGTCTAGGGTTGCCACCTTTTCAAATGGCCAATGTGGGGCATTTTTGGGACACACATCAGATTTGACAGGCCGACACATACCTACAGTCAGTACAAAGGTTAGAATTTTACTTATTTGCCTAAATGAAAACTTATTCTTGTAGCAGTTTAGTTGCTTATTCTGTTTCTTGTAACATTTAAGTATTTTATATACAGAAATAATTGTTTTATGCAACTGTTACATGAAATATGGGACATACGTATTTCCTACAATCACAGGACATTTGTCATTGTATTATTTTTGGTCAGGACATAACTGCCCAAAAAGGGACTGTCCCTCGCAAAGTGGGACAGGTGGTAACCCTACTTACTTCTGCTTTAAAGCACCTTAAGCACCCTATATCCGACTGCCACTACGCAAATGTGTAAGGTATATATTCCCGATAATGCACGTGGGAAGATGTGCATCATGGTCAGGTGTTTAATCCCAGGTCGTAGGTTCTGCAGGACTGGCTGGAGGCTGAGCAGTGTTGTGGACAACTACTGCTCATACAACTTGTGTCCAGATGTCTACAGGCCTGGACATCATGTCGTGACACCAAGTCTAATGTTTAGAACAGATACTTATCCCATGAGGGAAATCCAAAAATTGTGGGGACTGATGACCTCGATTCCTTTGCTTTACAAAAATAAGGTAAGGTTATACATGCAAGGGATACATAGTTTGCAATCCTGAAACTGCCTAGGGTGAGACTGCCTACTAGATATGAGTAGGGGTCACTATGTGCAGATATGGCTGCGCCTATCTAGCAGCCCGAGTATGGGTGGTTTTGGTGGACATTCAGGAAGGGGGGGGGGTGTGTGCTGTGGAGGGGATGATGGTATTCAATTATGTATACAGGTGTGTTGGGGTTGGATGGCTCAGTTCAGGCCAGACCATTATGTGGGTATGTGCCGGTAACGTTTCTGTACATGTGTATTGCACATTTTAATGTTCATATGTTTGTGGGATTGTGTTCTACAGTATGGCCTGTCAGGTTGTATTGCAGATGCAAATATTTGTTCTTTGGTTATCTTTCTGATTCACCCACTGCTCCCTCGTACACCTCCAGTTCACCTATTGTGCATCCAACCCAGTCTCCCCTTGGCGAATTCTTACATTACCTGTCACTCCCCATCCCTATATTCCACAGACACCATCCATCCATTCTCTGGTTGATGGCCCATGGCACAGTCAACAGAACACATTGCATACACTACATATCTCTGGTACCAATATGGTTGTGAGGACTACCCTAGCATTTCTGATCATCCACATGCTGTACTTTGCGCACTTCGTTACACGGAAATACTTATCTTTCATGACATGGTAGGTAGACCCGGGTAATACCCATTCATCTTTGGGCCGTCCTGACAAGGACGACTTGGACCGCGAATGGGCAGATATTCGGTGAATGCTCTGACCATTGGTAGGGTTGCCACCTTTTCATATGACCAGAATGGGACATTTTCAGGACACACATCAGGATTTTACAGGCCAACACATACCCACGGTCAATACAAATGATAGTACTTTCATTTTATGCCTAAATATAAGCTTATTGTTGTAGCAGTTTAGTTGCTTATTCTGTTTTGTTTACTTGCTTATTCTGTTTCTTGTAACATTTAGGTATTTTACATATGGAAATAAGTATTGTATGGGACTATTACATAACATATGGGACATAATTATAACATATGGGACATAATTATGTCCTACAATCGCAGGACATTTGACATTTATAATGGTTTTGGTATGGACATAACTGCCTAGAGGGGGACTGTCCCTCACAATGTGGGACAGGTGGTAACCCTAACCATTGGGCTAGGCTTAGCAATTGGCAGCACGCTAACATGATGTGTTTCGATTCCACTTGGTATAACTATTGACACTACAATGGAATACGGGCACGGGTTTTAAATGTCATTTGTTCAATGGACGGGGACTCAATATTCAGCTACCTGCCTATGTGTTTACTTTTTATTTTGATGTTCACAAAACTGTCTTGTATGCTTTGCAAACATTTCAGTATCCCACAGACACTAACAGGAGTGATTACTATTAGAGGCAGGCTGTACTAGTCAGCATTCTAGGTTACGCATATGCAGCTGACATGTTCACGCCTCCGTGCAGCACTTGGACACGCCCCCTGCACTCGAGCATGTTTCCTATGCACGTGGCCATTACAGCAGCGCATCTTCAATAATATGCATGTGGTGCTGCTGCGCCATCTCTACGCCACATGGTCAGCGCAAGGCTAATGCCGTCCTTGTGCCGAGCTTCATGAATCCAGGGGAGAGTCTTCTTTAAGAACATAAGATGAGGACAAGATAGGTGGGGAGGCTTCAAAGATGGGTATATCTGCAGCTAGATGTTATCTGTGTGAGGGGTAAAGAAAGGAGCGAGAGGGTATTTTAGCTCTATATAAAAAGGGTGGGAATTTACTGGGTGTGCAGAAGACTGTAGATGGATGATGGGAAAATGTCTAGGAAAGTGTGTGCATAATTTTGGGTCTTGTTGCAGACCAAATGATGACAAGGGCAATATCATGCAGCGTTCGAAGACAACTAAAAGTCTCAGCAAGGAGAAGAATAAGATACTTTTAAGGAGTGACTCTGACTTACTGCAGGCTTCATGGGATGACAAACCATTTTTTTGACTATTTAATTTTATAGGAAGTGCCAGTGTGAACATTTAGGGAAGAGAGAAAAGATTTGAGGCTCATGTAAATTTTGGAGGGAAAGTTAGGGAAATCTGAAGCCATTTACATTTATCAGAAATGAGTACAGGAAGACAAGTAGCCTTTATAAGAACTAAGATCTGGACACAGAAGTAGGAGGGAAGTTAAGAGTGTGTAGATTATCATGCAATGTGGTTGCTGTGGCAACTGGAGGGCAAAGACACAATACAAATTGAGCGTGATGAAGATGGAATCTGGGAAATAAAGAGAGACAGAAAACAAATAGCTGGTTTGTGGAATGTCTAAGCAATTTCACAGGAAAATAAGAATACAGAGGTCAGCACTGTGACATGGAATGGCATTAAGGCTGAATGTTCAGCATGTTCAGTGACAGAAGAAAAGACAAGGACAGGAGAGAATTAGTGGCAGTCAGTGGTTGTTACAGATGTGGCAAAAGGTTTGTATGTATGTAATATGGATGTTGTAGAGGTTGCAAATGTTTGCAGGCTAGTAGAGTTGAGAGAAGTGGAGGAGCTATTTAGAGTGCTAAAGGATAATGTTAAACAGTTATAAAAATCTCAAGGAGAGGCAGAGCTGGAGAGGAAGGTGCCAAAATAATGGGAAAGATGGAAAGCTAATACAAAGTATTTTGTGTATCAGTTGAAGGAGCAGAGGATATAAGGATGGATCAGAGAGAGAGAGAGAGAGAGAGGTAGGTTAAAGACAAACGTATACAATGAATGAAGAATAAATATTCAAAAAGGTTTTAGGAGATTTTACACCAACCTACATATGAAACTCCAGATATGGTAGAACTCTTCATAGACTGGTATGAATTTTAGATCCAGAGGAGAGAATAGATATGCATTGTTCGGTAGGACAGAAGGAAGTAGTAACAGCAGCACAGAACTGGTAAAAGGGTGGGGGTCAGTCCTGCCCCAGGCCCAAGCTGAGTGTGTTGAGTGTTGGGGTGGAGCATAGGTAATGCTTTATGAAGCTGCATGCTTCATATACAAACACCAGTACTCCAACTTTTATCACTCAAACACCCAGTCTGCTGCAATTTAAATTCAGCAAGCTGCTTGCTACATTTGTCTTCAGCTTTGAGAAGATCTTTATTTATTTATTTATTTAGTTATTGCTTCTCAACTTTTGAGTTGGAGGGAACCTCTTTAGGTCTTTGGGTCATGGAATAATATAAAGGACCAGACAAACTAGCTATGGTTCTGCAGTAGTACAAATTAAAAGTTTAGAGCTGGAGGTCTGGATCAATTGTTTATGTTTATAAGACAGTTACTTAGAGATAAGAGGAGCTAAGAAAACTTGTATATCAGTATAGCAGGGATAAGATGATTCTTGAGTCGGTGAATAAAACCAGCTTGACTAATCAGTAGAAGGAGAATGGAGATTCTCAAGATCCTGTTAATTTAGGAATGGAGATTCTAAGGATCTTGCTAATTTAGGAATGGAGATTCTAAGGATCCTGATAATTTAGGAATGGAGATTCTCAGGATCCTGCTGATTTAAACCAGTTTCATTGTGAAATGCAGATGTTAAAGCTTCTTGCAAGCATAGTGATAGTTAGGTTAGAGGTGATTCCTAGGTTCATAGGTGTGTACTAGGCTAATGGTCCTGGATCCTTTACAACCCTAGCCCATAGAAGTGCCCTGGCATCATGCCACCCGACATTAGTTCCCAGTGCTTCTATCAAGTAGAGCCACTGGAGTGAT
This sequence comes from Protopterus annectens, assembly GCF_019279795.1. NCBI lineage: Eukaryota > Metazoa > Chordata > Ceratodontiformes > Protopteridae > Protopterus > Protopterus annectens. The sequence continues at coordinate 1,892,074,471 of NC_056729.1, forward strand.
CCCCAGGGTAAACCTTTTATTACCCATCCACTCATCAAGATTTCTCTTGAAGAGGGTCAGTGAGGTGCTCTGCTTGACATGTATGGAAAGTCTGTTCCAGAGCATGGGCAGTCTCTGGGTGAGGAATCTGTCCCTCCAGCATGTTCTGTTGATCGTGGTAATGAGATTGTGGTCTCTGGGGATTTCTTTAGATGTAGCATTTATAACAGACCTGGGTCAGACATGGCTTTGTAAGTCAAGCAGAGATGGTCTCTAAGTAGGCGATATGAGACAGAGAACAGCTGGAGTCTTTTGAGTCTCTCCATGTAGGATGTGTTTAAGACCTAGGATCCTCTTCATGAAGTACTTCTGTGGCCTCTCCAGCTTTTGCAGGTGTCTAGTGAGGTAAATGGGGCATTATACTCGATGAGTGGTCTAATGAGGGAAGACAAGAGAGAGAGACAATGACCTCTTTCTTCCTGGATGCAAAACCCTTGGTAACGAATTGTGCCACATAGAAAAACTTTCTGACCACAGTGGCAATGTAGTGGTTGATGGAGAGTTGTTGTCAAACTGCATTCCCAGATCTCTTATAATGCCTTCAGTGTTCAGTGGACTTCCATCAATGTGGTAATTAGTGGGAACTGAGTTTTTATCAAAGGGGATGATGACACATTTTTTGGCGTTAAGCTTAAGGCTATGGTTTCTACTGCAGTCATTGGTCTCAGTGAGGCCTTTCTGTAGGATGTCTGCATCACTTGGGGAGTTAATAATGGCTCCCAGCTTGCAGTGGTCTGTGGACTTCGTCAGCCAGAGTCCCTTTGTGTTGGCCTGGACTTCAGAGAAGTAGATTCTGAACAGGAGAGGAGCCAGAACCGATCACTGTGGGATTCCACTCGTGACTGGTCAGCAGTCTGACCCATAGTCCGCTACTTTCACACTGTGTGTTCTATCTGTGAGCCAATTTGCAACACATCTAGTGATATAGGGGTAGATGCCTAGTTTGGCTAGTTTATCAATAATTACCGAGTGAGCAATGGTATCAAAGGTCTTGTCCAGATTGAGGTAGGCTGTATGCACTGGCTTACCTTCATCCACAGCTCTGGTGACTGACTCAAAGAAGTCAGCCAGGTTGAGCAGGCCTAATCTACCTTTCACAAAGCGAAATTGCTTTGGACTAGAGTTTGGAGATTTCCTAAATCTTTGTTAATCAGGTCCATGATGATGCACTCCATAGCTTTACATATCAAACTCGTCAAGCTAATGAGGCGATAATTCCCAGGGTCTGTAGTCGCTGCCCCTTTATGGAGAGCAATGACTGCATCAGTCCACCATTCAGTAGGGACAAACCTGTGGTGAGGCTGTGACTGAACAGGCCACACAGATGTGGTGCTAGTTCACTTTTAGTTCATGTAGAACAAAGCCAGGGATATTATCGGGTCCCATGGAAGCTGTATTCTTGGGCCTTGGACAATGCAACTTTAACCTGTGCTGCAGTAATGCTGGGTGCCTGACATTCTTCTAGTATTGTGATTGGTCCTTTGGGAGGGGGAGAGAGGTGTAAAGTTGGCACTGAATCTGTCAGCAAGTATGTTGGCAATATCTGTTGGCTGAGTATAGGAGGTACCATTGTGCAGTATCTCAGAGAAAATCTGGGTATTGCCATGGAGGTTCTTGATATAGCTATAGAAGGCTTTGTGATTGTTTTTAGTGTCTGCTGCAATTCTGTCTTCACAGCTGGCTTTAGAGGATTTGATGAGGGATCTCAATTTTTTGTTGAGGCTAATAAGGTAGTTTTTTCCAGTCATGGGACTTCACCTTTTTCTGCAAAAGTTTCTTCCTAAATGTGGCTTCAGAATTAGGAAACGTGTGGCTACAGAACTAGGAAAAATGTGGCTACAGAATAAGTGTAACCTTATTTGCAGATGATTACATGGCCGTACTAGAAAATATCATTGAGATAATTCCAGGTGTGCTAGATTTATTTAAAAATATATGAGTCAGGGTTGCATTTTCATCTAGAATAAACTCTTGGGTAATTAAGTCTACAAGATCAAGTCCAAAAGAACTGATTTTAGAATTTAAAAAAAGATTTAGATTTTAGAAGGGTTGTCTCAGTTCTTTCAGACTTGCATCTTGTGGAATTTGCCTGTCCTGTTTGTGGCTCTTTTGGAAGCTTGGGTGATTAAGACAGGGACAAGTCATGGGAGTGACACTGTATGCAGCAGTTACAATGGCAGGAGAGAGACGTACTTAGGAGTCCAAGTACTGAACTATGAATGATTTAAAGGAGAAGAGCTAGGCTGAAGTTAAAGGATAAGGTCATTAGAATTTGGGGAAGATGTCCTCAAAGGTCACTATTTCAGGGTAGAAGGCTTGTTATCCTGCCCACAGAGTCATAGACAGGGTGGGGTGAATGCAAACTTGTGACAGGCTCCAAGCTGTAGTTGGCACTGAAATGTAAAACAATATTATGAAACAGGGATAAAAGAGATATATGGGGCATTCACATAATGACACTGAAACACATGAAACTGAATCAAATGAAACAATATGACTAAATGTATAGCCCATTGATAATATAGAGTTTTAATGCTAAGAATAAAAATATATTAACCCTTTTTTGCAAGGGTGCAAGTCCTTTTCTACCCACTCTTCAAACTGAAGCAAGGACTTCAGCTTCTGAGTACCCTATACTTAAATATAATATAATCTTGACAGAAGAATGGAAAAAGGTCAAAGGCCACATTGAACAAAACTCCTCTCCCCACTCCACTGCATAACTGAGATCGCTAAGAGATCGCCAAATAAACAGTGGAAGCAGAGTTTGAATATTCCAGTAAGTCTAACAACTGTAAAGAAGGAAAACAGAAGCACAACTACAATTACAGTTTCCAAATAAAAACATAACTAAAACCGCAATTTAGTTTAAAAGACTCTGCAGGAAAAAGTTTTAATAAAATTGTCATAAATTAAGCTACTTGCTCTGAGTTATAGAGACATAATACAATAACCCAAAGATTTGGAGCATTTTATCATGAGCCTGCAGAGGACTGATTGACTGATTGATTGATTGATTGATTTGATTTGATTGACTGATTGATTGACTGAATGTTTGGTTTGTCTGTCTTTTGTTTATTTGTTACCCTAGTAGGTGGAGTAGCAACATAGTCTTTTCAACCATGACTGCTGTTTATAATGAAGGGTAGGGTAGGGTAATGGGAATAAGAGAATTTAAGGACACAGTTACTCCATGATAAAGTTGCATTCCTCAGGTAGCTTTTGTTTGAATTTGTTTAATCACATTTTTCAAATCAGCATTGACTTTTGTGGAGCAAGACAGTGGTGCAGTGCAGTGTTTTTTCCTCTTCACCGCTGTAATACAATCTTGCAATTGAAGATACGTGTAAAGTGCCCCCCACCCCCCCAGCATAGCAGGAATCTCCTCAGTGAAATGTTTTCTATTTATTTATTTTTTGAGTTATTCTCTTCACAGTCAAAACTCAATTAATTGTAACTCGTAGAATCACTCAACAGATCATAACAAAAGCAAGTGTAACACCATGTTGGAGGTTTGTGTCCCAGAATGGGAATATGAATGGAGTTAACAACCCAATAACAAGGGACAAATGCTAAGCAGGGTTCAGAGGAATGAAGTTTGCTTGATGCATTGTTATTTATGTAGTTCTGTAAATTAAAACTAAGTAGTGTGGATCACTATAATTCAAGTAATAATAAAGGAGGTGGGCAGGAGCTGGTCATAATTCATTTCAAGACTCAGTATGTGGAGAATGGGAGAACACATTTTAGATAGTTATGACTGAAATAGGGAGCAGAAATTACAGCAAATATGCTCACAGGGTAGCAGGAATAACAGAAGTGAGTGACAGAATTATTATAGGGAAGAATATAATGTTTTATTGGGTGCAGTGAAAGGCAGGCGGTATAGAACAAGGTATGCATCATAAAATACATTGCAGAAAATTAAAATGGGACAGTGAGGGAGGATTTAATAGATATTCTGGAGATTTTACTATGTAGGAGATAAATAATTCACACTTTCCTTAGGCAGCAAGAGTAAAATGAGTAAAATAGACTGATTTCTGATGTGCAAGACAATGGCAGGTGAAGTAGGACAAGTGAACATACAAGAAAGGTGCATATGTGATCATGTATTTCTAGACCTCATTTGCAAGGTCCTGCTTTTTTTAATTTCTCCAAGTCTTTTGGGTTTCTAATACCATGACAGGAATGGACCCCATTCCTAAGTCAAAGTCTGATTAAAATTTGTGAAATTAGTACTGTTTCAATACTGGATGCCAACCAGAAGTGCTCTTCGCAGCACCTGTAATGTGCCCTGTAATTTGTATGGAGTTACATGTATTGGTAACATATCTAAATACAATTATAGATTCTTTTTTATAAGACCGGTTGCTCCTCTGACTATTGGAACTGTCTGGGTATGTTTCTTCCACATTGCTTTTGTTTATGCCTGCAAATCCTGATATTTTATGACTTTGTGTCTCTGTTTATGCAAGACACTGAAGTCACTGGGTGTGACAATTTTAATGATCAATGCTACTTTTGTCTTCTTTTAATGGGCCGCTATATCTGGTTTCCATGTGATGTAGACTTTGTCATTTTCCATGATGCTTTGTGGCTCGTGTTTCCAGTATTTTTCAGCTACTTCGATACCGTAATGTTTGCCCAGTCGCCAATGCAACAGTCTTGCCACGTTATGATGCCTTTCAGTATACAGTCCTTCTGCCATTAGTATGTCACAACTAGCAATGACGTGTGCAACTGTTTCCAATTCTGTTTTACAAAACCTACATGTCTGTTGATCCCACATGTTCAATGGACTTTGTAAACCAATGTATATATAGCCAACTATCTTGGGCCGCTGATATTAACCTTTCATCTCTTGGTTTGAATTCACCTCTCCTTAACTATTCCTGCATTCATTCCTGATCAGCATGAGATTCTTCCAGAAGTTTTCTATACTTGCAACTATATTTATGCATTTTCCACATTTCTTGCTATCTCATTTGATCCTTCACCTTACATTCTTTGTTTTGTTTTTTGCGCATTCAGTTGCGGCCTGATTTTTATCTACTTCTGGTTTCACTTCTATTCCTCCTTGACGCCGATATGCTACTGCTAGACTAAGCAGGGAAGTCATCTTAGATTTAGTCTCCTCATGTTTGGGAACTTTCACTACATTTGGGTCTTGTGAAGTCAGCAGATGTGTGCAGTCATACAACTGCAGATCTATACATGTAATCACTTTCAAGGATGTCTATACCTCCTTCGGAATGGAGAATACATAGTCTTGGTATGTACTGATTTTTATAAATACTTTCGTGAGCATGAAGCATTCTTCTTGTTTTCCTCTCTAATCTGTTCAACATGTTTTAGGGTCAGTCAATCAGACTAAAACTGTAAAGACAGGAAGGGCAAATTGGTTTATAGTTTGAATTTTGTTGCTAGATGTCAAGGCTGTTTTCAGGATTAAAGTTTTCTAAAATATTCCTTACTAATTTTTTTTCATTTGTTTGTGTTTTATTGTTGATCCTTCATCAGTTCCCAAATATTTATACATTCCTTCTTGCTCAAGTTCTTTTATATCACATTCTTGTCCCAAACTGATGTTTTATTGGTGCTCCAGATTTCCTGCTTTAAAGGTTGCTTTTGCACATTTATCAAGAACAACTGACATTCTTATATCATCTGAAAAAGTTTTGACAACTTGCAGTTGCGCTTTCAGTTCCTCATCTGATGAGTTATACAGTTTTAAATAAGATGAGAAATCTTTACACTTTCTTGTTTTCTAGGAGCCAAATGATAGCCATGGGCTAAGCTGTTAAGTAGACAGCTTAATGAGTTAAGGGCAAAACAGAATAACATCAGTGACAGAGTGTCACCCTGAAATATCCCCTTTTGAATTTTTATCCCTGGAACAATAATTTGTCCTTTATCATGGCTTAATTGCAAAGTGGTCTGCCATTGTTTCATGGTCACTAATATAGTCAGTCAGTGTAGGGTGTATCTTATACATTCTTAAGCACTCTTTTATCCATGAATGTAGGATACTATCAAATGCTTTTTTTATAGTCAGTTCATGCCATACTTAAATTCTTCCCCTTTTTACAGCTCTCCACTATTACTTCATTTAACAACAAATGATCCTTTGCTCTATATGACTTTCTTTTTTTGCCGTTTTGTTCTATTGACATAATTAAGTTTTCTTCTAAATGACTATAAACTCTGTCAGCATCAATTCCATTGTATAGCTTATACATCATCGGAAGGCAAGTTATTGGTCTATAGTTTTTAGGGTAGCTTGCAGGTTCACTCTTAAGTAGGAGAATTGTTTTTCCTGTTGTTAGCCAGGTTGGTGTCTGTTTGGGGTGTGCATATAAATAGTTCCTACTCGTGACTAAATCTTTGTGCAAAGATGTTAATACTTTTAACCAGAAATTAGGTACTGCATCTGGGCCTAGTGTTTTCCATTTAGAGGCTTTTCTTAACTTTGTTCCAATCTCTCTGGCTGCTACTTCTTCCCATTTCATATCCTGTACCTTTAAACCTCTTATTTTTTCTTTTACCCCTTTGATCCTTTTAGCATCTTTGTTATGGTCCACAGGATGGTGCTCCGGTTTCCTCCCACATCCCAAAGACATGCTGTAGGTGGATTGGACACTCTAAATTGGCCCTAGCCGTAAGTGCATACATGTGTGTGCCTTCTGTGCAAGGTTGGGCAGTGGGCTGGCAACTTGACACCATAAAACTCTACTGCCAATCAGGAGTGGAGAGGTGATCCTCTGTGGTGACCCCTAACCGAGAAAAGCCAAAAGAAGAAGAAGAAGTTATGTTCCACAGGATCTTCATAAATATTTCTTCAATATGTATCTATTTCATCTTTTTTTAGTGGTCTTTCAATTCCTTTTACCTTGTTTCCCAATTCTCTGTAAAAACTTTTTTGGGGTCATCAATAAATTGCTTATTTTGTACATTTCCTTTATATTTATCTGTGAATCTTCTAAGTTTTTCCTCCTGTGCTGAAATATTTAGTTTGTTATTTGCGATAGTGCATGATAGAGCCTGATCTGTTCTAATACTGTCATTGCTTTTATCACATCTATCTGTCTAGGTATTTTTGTTGATCTGTTCTCTTTTATACTCTTCTAACAGCAGCACTTCTTGTCTTAATTGCTTTACAGTTTTCTCTATTCGATACTTCCATGATGGTATTCGATTTCTCCCCTTCTTTTCCCTCACTACCCTGTGTTTTTGTGGTAGAACTTTATCAGTTATTAATTTTGTTGCACACTAATATATCCTGTTTAGTTTTGTTATATCACATGGATATCTATGGACAGTCTTAATTAGTGTTTTAATTTATTTTATTAAACTTCTGATTTTTTGGGTTTTATTGAACTTCTACAGCTATTTCTTTCACTGATCTTAATATATATATCTATCTATATTAAATCAAGCAACTCTTCTCTTAACTCATTTTCTTCTAAACCGAGGGCACGATTTTTGTTTTTCATTTCCTGAGTGCAGTCATTAGAAAGCTCTATAACATCTTCCCATGGCACATTCTCTTGAATTTCATCCTATGGCATCTATTGCTCTGTCATATGGGAACTCACTGGCCTATCACTCCTCGACATTGACTGCATCAGGATTGCCACAGTTTCCTGTTCCTTCCCTTGCTGTCTGGCTTCAAGTGAGCATTTATACAGGTTTCCTTTGGAAGACTCCAAAATATCTTCATATGGCATCTGACAATTACTTCCTGTTCCATTGGTTTCTCCCTAACTTGAATGTCCATTGCTCTAGCCTGTTGTGGTGCTTTCTGAATTAGATTTTTTTACACTAAATCCTTCACTTCGCAGATACTCCATAACCTCAGTCCCTATTTCTTTAACTTCTCCATCACTAATCTCCTTTTTCTACTTTTCCTCTTTGTCTCTTATTTTTTGTATTGCAAAGTTTTCCATGTCTGGATTCCTTTGCCTGTATTTCTTTTCAAATGTCTTTGGTGCTGCTCTTTTTGCATTGATTACTTTTGCTTTCTCCTTTGCATAGATATTATACCATATTAAATTTATTTTTCTTTCCCATGTCCATATTTCATCTTTAAATATCTCCTGACCTTCCTGTTTCTCCTTACTTTGGAGATTTGTTCCATCAAGCTGTGACGTAACCTGTATTAGACCTTCTACATCAAATCCTTCACTTCGTAGAACTCCATAACTTCAACTTCTATTTTTTAACTTCTACTTTAATAATTTTATTTTTAACATTCCCTCTTTGTGATATTATTTTTTAATTATGAAATTTTCCATATCTGGATGCCTTTGCCTGTATTTCTCTTTGAATATCTTTGGGTCTGCCTTCTTTATATTGATTAATTTAGTTTTTGATTAATTTGAATTTTGGTTAATGATAAGAAGAGAATCATGGAACATTTAGATTCTCTTTTAAATCTGCATTCCAATCCACTTCTGGCTGAAGAGCTTCAACTATGACAAGGAACTGAAACATTAGACTCTAGTTTAGCTGTCAGTTTTATGAAAGATTTCCATCAGCTAGAGAACAAACTTTATAAATATAAGCACTTGCAGTGGCAACGCTTTCACTTGGAAGCCTCTCTCAATTTAAATATAGTGCCGAGAGGGCTCCGAGTATTAACTATGCCTACATATGGCCAAATGTTTCCTGAATTACTTAGATGCTGGCAAGTTTTGAACTTAGAATGCAGCACCAAGTATATGGAATTATTAATTGACTTTTTTTATCCAGAGGAAAATGAACTTCTTAATGATATCTATCGTTTACAGAATGGCATATATGACTGTTATAATGTTGACATATATGGAGATAAACTAGATCGTTTGTACGAGAATATCTCCATGTATGAAAAAAGACTTATGACTACCAAAACTAAGAAACTGCAAAGGGATTTGGGTGATTTTTAAACAGGCAAAGTATTCTCATGGCCTAGGATATCACAATCTGTAGAAAATGATAGACCTTTAACAAGTAATGTTAATGATTGCAATGCTATAGAGCAGATTAATAGCACACCAGTCTGCTCTAATGGAACGGCTTCTACATCAGAGACAGTGGCTACATCTACTATCTCCAACAATAACACAATGTATGTAAATAAGGAAAACAAGTGAACTCCTACTGTCTGATGTTTGTATACGAAAAGGTGAAGTTAATGATACCTCCCATTCAGATAATGCAACACAACCTGTGGTTAAACCGAAGCATGCTTTGTTGCCAGTAATAGGGCAAGGTAAAATACAACAAGGGACTGTATCTGCCTCCTCATCACACAAACATTTTTTATTACAGAATCCACTGCCGATAGGAGGGAGATTGAGGAATAGTGGCACCAAGGGAAAGATGCGACGCCTCCACAGTGTAGACAAACTCATCAGGTTGGAAAAGAGAGACAAACAGGCTTAGTTTTTAACATTTCTTCATATCCCCTAACTGAAGCACATTTAACTTTGTTAAACAGAGGACTTGGTTTTGTACCTTCACAAAAATTGGACTTGGTTGATGTCCTTAAAGATCTTAAATAATTTGGTAGAACTCTGACACTAAGGGCGATGTTTAAGGATGGTATTTATGATCCTAATATTTTTAGAAACCTAGTGTTTATATCCCACCTAGTAATGCAGTCATTGATTTATTTATTGATGTATATGAAAAACAAATTAGAGAAAGACATGCAGCTAATGATTTCAATGTATTCTATAATTTGACAACTTTTGAACGACATGCCCTACAAGAACTTAGGAATCTCACTACTATTGAAGTTCGCCCCACAGACAAGGGTGAGTGCGTAGTTGTACTAGATAGGGATATGTATATAGCACGTATGTTGAAGCTATTACAGAATGGAGATACTTATGAAAATATAACTCTACTAATAGTGAAGGCAGTTGTAGATAGGACACAATTCTTTAGTAATTATATCTGATCCTCTGTTTGAATATTTTAAAGTGGATACACCTACAATTCCTATGATCTATGGTTTACCTAAAGTGCTTAAAGACTTGACTAATCCTCCAATGCAGCCCATTGTATCAGGTAGAAGATGGGTGACTAAGTCCCTCTCTATTTTTGTTGAACAGAATTTACATCCCATTCTTGATGAATGTGCCACTGTCCTTAGAGACACTAAGAATGTTCTTAATGAACTGAAAATGCAGATGGAATCTATACAGAATATCTGTTGGTTTGTGACCCTTGATATTGAGTCACTATTTACTGAAATTCCTAATACTTGGGGCATAGAAAATATTAGGAATATGTTAATGGATAAAAAGGTTTGCCCCAATAAGATTAGGTTGCTGTGCTCATTGTTAGAAATGATTCTTGAAAACAAAGTGTGTATGTTCAACAATTAATATTATATACAGAGGGTTGGCATGGCTATGGACACGGCTTGTGCCAACAGCTATGCCAACCTTTCATTGGTACAATGGGAAAGGAGTTTGTTCTATCTGGTAATGCATATAGTGAGTCCATCAAATGGTATAAGAGATTTGTGAACAATATGTTTCTTTTGTGGCAGGGCACTGAGCAAGGTTTGCTTGATTTTCTCAACTACCTTAACAATGTAACAAACTTTCTTAGATTTACTAGCAAATATTCACTTACAGAAATTGATTTTCTAGATGTTAAGATAGAAAGAGATACATTATGTGTATTGACTACTTAATTCTATAGGAAACCAGTGAGGAAAAACATCCCACACATACTAAAAGAAACATATTATAAGGGCAGATTTATCGAATCATGTGGCTCTATAACGATGATAGGTTATTGAATGAGGCACTATTCATGTTGAAAGAGGAATTTATAGAGAGAGGTTATAAAGCACAAATATAGATAAGTCTATACAAGAGGCATGGAAGAATAGACAAGGGAGATGTAGACCATATTATTATAATAATGAGCAGACATCGCTAATGAATATAAATGAAAATGCAGAGAGTCTACACTTAAATAGTACGAGGAGAGCTGATAATAACATTCGTATGCCTTTGACTTTTATGAGTAACAAACAATTGGTATGTAATGTCATTAAGAAAAATTGGGGTATTCTCTTTATGTTTAAAGAGTTAGATGAAAAAATTAATGATTCACTTCTTTTTTCCTTTAAAAGGAATAAGTCGCTAAAGGACCATTTATGTTATAGGGCATTAGATACCCACACATATAATGTATCAGATAGACTAGGTACATATATATGTAGGAGGTGTGCAGCCTGCCCCCACATTTATGTGCGTGGGAGGTTTGTACATCCAAGTACAGGATTTAATTTTGAGGCCACATTCTATGCGGATTGTCGTACCACCGACGTTGTTTATTTTGGTTTCTGCACAGAATGTTTTGCCTTTTATGTAGGAATGACTAATCACCTGTTTAAAGACCGAATCGTAGAACATCTCTGACATATCAAGAAAGGAAACGAGAATAATGCATTAGCAATGCATGTTAAGAACAATGGTCCCTCGCACAAATTTAATTATTTTGTCTTACAGAAAGTACATGAGAGTGTGAGAGGGGGCACTTTAAAAACTATACTGAGGCGACAGAACAGCAATGGATTATTAGACTTCAGGCAGACAAGTCACCAGGGCTTAATAACATGGTGTCTTTAAAACCGTTTTTATAAAATAGAGCCCTGAAACATTGAGTGTTTTTCTCCCCTTATAATATTTATGTTTTAACACTATTCAATATTTTTATGATTGTCTATTGTTGAATATGTTATATTTTGACATTTTAAACATTTATTTATGTACTACTTTTAGATATGCCAAACAAACCCAAAAATTCACGAAACTGAAAAACCATTAAAAGGCGAACTGGAACACAATCAGAGCAGACTTATAAAATAAAAAGCGGTATTTATTTGAACCAAGTAAAAGTAAGCGCTTTCGGCAAAACTAATATTTCGCCTTCATCAGACAAACAGCAAAGTGACAAATAATTACAACTTTTATACTAAGAAGCAATATGAAAAATCCAATCAAAAGAATATGCATTGTTTGAGTAATAGTTTCCAAGGGAACCTTAAAGCAGTCTACAAGTGTTAGGAAATTAAACTAATTATTTCATTACAAATCACGATCCTAAACAGAAGAACGCAGACTGCAAATGAAATATTTAAAAATACTGTCATGGATTAAATATGCGTTTATGTGTGTATATGGTTATTAAATATGTAAACGCATTTAAATTCAAGCTAAATCGTGCATGAATCAACCTTGACAGTCCAGAGTTAAAAAATATATAAAGCAAAACTTAAGAATAATGACAGTACTTGCTGATACATTATGATCTATGCACAAAACAAGACATTATATGTACTTATCTATTAATAAAATATAATTATATTATGGAATGTGCTCATTTTTGCTACAATGTCATAAATACAACCAATACTGTAAAAATCTGCTTGAACATTAAGTCCAGAGGTATCCCCCTAGAAATAATTTAACAAAATTGATAGACGCTAATAAAATATGAGTTAATAATCCTAATTGTAAATTTATAATAAAATAACTGGATGAGCCTAATGACTCCTTCGAAAACTTCATTTATGAATACCAAAACGAAGGGTGAAATTTAGAAATGAAAAACATAATGGTTCATACCAATTGATGTTTTTGGAGAACCAAAAACCTATATTTGAATATGGCCTAAACCCAGGTATCATGGATTTTGAAAAAACCTACCTATTATACGAAAGCCACTTTAAAACACATTTAATAGAAAGGGCTTCATTGATACCTGGCATGAGATGTGCTCTAGTACGCACCTGCCATAACAGTTCGTCGATTTCCAATCGAATTTGCCAAGGACCTCCCCTTATGTCAGGATCTCTTTGTTGCAAAACAATAAAACTAAAATTATGCCCATTGTGCTCCATAGTATGCCTAGCCAAGGCATTAGTAACATCTTTCTTAGCAATAGCATACTGATGTTCGTATATTCTAGTTTTTAATTTACGCTCGGTTTTACCGATATAAAATGCTTTGCAAAAATTACACAAAGCAGCATAAATGACAGTTTTTGTTTCACAATTGTAGTGATTATTCACTTTGTATTCTTTGTCATTAATACTAAAGTGATTCCCAACTTTGATATACTTACATTGGGCACATGAGCCACACTTGAACATACCATGTGGTCGGTTCGAGTGAGGCTTTTTCTTTGACCTTTCCAAAATAGTTTTTAGGTTGTCCCCCCTCCTATAAGTAATTCTGGGACTATCACCTAAAAGGTTAAAAAGGTTCCTGTCATTTCTTATAATATCCCAATTTTTATTAATAATTTCTTTAATTTTGTAGTAATCTAATGAATAAGTGTGCAAAAAGCTGGTACAATACTTATTGTTCTCGGGCGTATTCTCTCCCACGATTCCACTTATAACAATACTATGTTCGTAAGTAATAGCCGTATTGTTGTTATCCTGACCAGATAGTAAGGGAAGAAAATAACCTTTGTCCCATTTACGAGACACTTCGGATATGATACTTGAAATTAAAATAGTTGGATAACCCCTGGATTTAAACATGTTCGTAAGTCTGTTGCATTCAGCAACAAAATCCTGAACATCAGTCACCATACGTGCCGCCCTTACAATCTGGCCTTTTATAACAGCTCTTTTTTGGTGAAATGGGTGGTTACTTGAAAAATGTAGTAGAGAGTTGGAATACGTGGGTTTTCTATAAATTAAACTTTTAAATCTATGATTGATTTTGTCATTGATAAGAAGTATATCCAAGTAGTTGATCTCAGTGTCTCCTATATTGTACGTAAACTTTTAAAAATCCGTCATTTTAGTAATCCTGTCTACAAATAAAGGAATGATTTCCTTGTTTCCTTCCCAAATACAGAATATGTCATCCTGGTACCTGGTGTACCAGGTGACATATTTTTGGAACCACTCATCTTTAAAAAGAAGTGTGGACTCCCAATGTGCCATGACGGCGTTCGCGAATGTACCACCACAAGGGGAGCCCATAGCTACCCCTGATGTTTGCAAATAAAACTGATTCTCAAACGTGAAAAAATTGTTGGCCAGTACCAACTCCAACAAGGTCTCTACAAGATAGATGGTATCATCCTTAACATTTTTAGCTGACATGAATTCCCTCACCCAGGTGAGTCCAATAGTTTGAGGTATGACGGTATACAGGTCTTTGAAGTCTATAGTCAAAAACACTGCATCAATTACATACCTTTGTTTACTTATATTCTCTAAAAAGGACCAAGAGTCCTTGCATATATGGACCTCGCTTTTGATAAGGGGTTTTATGACACTGTTGATAAATTTGGCACATGCATGGGTAATGGACCCCCTCCCATCTACTATAGGTCTAAAAGGGGGAGCATGTAAACGTTTATGTAATTTGGGTGTTCCAAAAAGGGCTGGAATTCTTGGGGCAGCCATGGTCAAGTATCTATGAACATCTGTGTCTATAAACCCTTCTAAGAACAAATCGTTCAAGATGTTGTTAATCTTTTTGTATGCAACATGTATTTCATTCAAAGAAACAAGGTTTATAGGCTGGTGTATTAAGATGCTCTGTCATGTATTCAACATATTTACAATAGTCCATGAATACCACACCGCCACCTTTATCCGGTTTCATGGCTCTGACACTACAGTCTTTTAAGAGATGAATGAAATCCCATTCCAATGGGGTGATGTTACTAGGGTGTCTTTGATTACTATACATTACTTGGTTTTTGATTGCCCATAAGTCCATCTCACATATTTTTTCAAATGTGTTTAAAATGGGATGGAGGGGTGGATTGTATGAGCTAGACACTCTTAGGATTTTAACTGTGGTAGTGTCATTGCCCATTAGTGAATTCAAATTGAGTTTACGTACAAACACCTTCAAATCTATGATGGTTTTTCCAATGTCCATATGACGTCCGGGGACAAAAGTGAAGTCTTTAGCTAGGAAGTCTACCATGTCTTGCTGGATGTCCAAAGTTGTATAATTGTAAACGGTAAAGTCACAATTAGTACTCTTGTGTAATCTTGGTTGTAAACCAAAATTTAAGATATTAATCATCTCCTGCGTGCTCTTCTCCTGTTCCTCGTGTTGTTCTGTGGTTGGGCTCGAGAACGATTGTTGCCCTGGGAATTGTTGGCCGGGCGAAAATCCTGATGATTCTTTTGATTATGTAATTCAGGACATTCAGTAGCCATATTTTGTGGATCTTGTGGGTGGTTATTTTCCCTGGACCCAACTTCGGACATGTTCCCTTGATTGTACATACTGTTATTATTATTGTTAATAAATCTAGGGCTCCTTCTTGGGGTCTGACTTTGGTCACTAGAGATATTGGGAATGTTGTTGGAATGAGATTGGTTAACCTGAGCATTATGTTGGCCATTTTCCATGTTATCATTAGAAATCGTTTGCACCTTTTGAGGAAGTCTAGGATAGGCGCATTTGTTTGAATAGTCATTTATGTCTCTAGATAATTTCTTTTTCTTAGTAAATAATAATTTATCCATGGTGGCGTCAATACTGGAATATATTTTACAGTATTCATATTTGTAACGAAGAAATTCAACATCAGCTTTGATTTCACTTTCTAAAAACTCCAATTCTGTTTTTAAATTGGAGATGTCCCTGGAATAAAAGGCTATAAGTGCCTGCAGAAACTCTATCCCTTGTCTATCAAACAAGTCTATTAATTCTTGATAAAAAGGAGAGTCATCAGTCAGGCCAGCGGGAAAATGCCACTGGCGTAGACCTTTTGGGATTATTCTGTTTCTAATGCATTCATCTAAATACGACACTTCTAGCTGCAGTTTTTTACATTTGTATAACTTAGTGTCAAATTGGTCTATTTTATTACTTAAATTCCTGTTCTCACCATCATGTAATGCCGTGGAACCCACATCCGGATTTGGTCTTTGGCTAAAAAAATTGTTGTTGTCCAAAAAATTGATCATCACAGGAATCCCATCGTTATTGGCAATGACATTGTTATTCCTACGCATTTGAGAACCAGAATGCGTGTTACCTCCTTGAGGACAAACCGCAGTATTTGGAGTCAAGCGGTCATGGTCAGCATTGACTGCTGAGAGGTTAGCATCAGATGTTAAAACAGTGTTAGCACTCCTGTGAACAGGCGAGCGCTGCCCATTTGGTGGTGGTGCCTCATTGGAATCCACATGAGGAATCTGTCTGGTAATTGGATCAATGTTCCTTCCTGAAAAAGGAGTAGAAATGGCATCAACCTTCTGTGTAAGAGCGTCGACTCTACCTAACAGAGCCTCAACTAGTGCTGTTAGGTTCCCTGGTGAATTGTCTTTTACTCCGTTAATGTCATCTTGCTGTGTAAATAAAATAGGAGAAGCCTCTCCGTTTCCGTTCGCCATCAAGACAAACCAAACAAACCCAAAAATTCACAAAACTGAAAAACCGTTAAAAGGCAAACTGGAACACAATCAGAGCAGACTTATAAAATAAAAAGCGGTATTTATTTGAACCAAGTAAAAGTAAGCGCTTTCGGCAAAACTAATATTTCGCCTTCATCAGACAAACAGCAAGGTGACAAATAATTACAACAAAATAAACGCATATTTAATCCATGACAGTATTTTTAAATATTTCATTTGCAGTCTGTGTTCTTCTGTTTAGGATCGTGATTTGTAATGAAATAATTAGTTTCATTTCCTAACACTTGTAGACTGCTTTAAGGTTCCCTTGGAAACTATTACTCAAACAATGCATATTCTTTTGAGTGGATTCTTCATATTGCTTCTTAGTATAAAAGTTGTAATTATTTGTCACCTTGCTGTTTGTCTGATGAAGGCGAAATATTAGTTTTGCCGAAAGCGCTTACTTTTACTTGGTTCAAATAAATACCGCTTTTTATTTTATAAGTCTGCTCTGATTGTGTTCCAGTTCGCCTTTTAACGGTTTTTACTTTTAGATATGCACATATGCCTTTAAGGAAGGTAATGACAGATGTAATGCTTTAATTAATGCTTTTCTGTGATTGGCATGTGTGATTTTTGAATTGTTTTAATAAGTGCTTTCTATAGAGTTTTTGTATCAGTCTGAGGAAGCGGAGTTGATCCGTGAAAGCACTTACTGGTTTTTGTTTTGTATTAAACGATTATTACTGTCAGCCGTGTGCTACCAATGTTTATTTTTTCTGCACTTGGTTACTTGGTTTCTGCACTGGTTGCTTCATTCAGTGCTGAGGATTTTCTTTGGATTAATTTGTTTTTTGCCTGTGCATAAATATTACATCATATCAAATCTCTCCTTTTTTCCCATGTCCATATTACTTTTTTATAGTTTTCAAAAATCTCTAGGTTTTGTTGTTTATATTTTCCCACTTCCTCAGATGCGTCTTTTTCCAAACAGATCAAAGTTTCTTGGTCTATATACTGTTTTTCACAAAACTGTTGTATTAATGAACACAATTTTTTTATTCAAAACTTCTAGCAGTTTTTTTTTTTTGTGGAAGCATTTTTCTTAGTAAGGAGACCAAAAGGACCAAGAGAGGTTCTCATAGTGCTGCATTTAATATACAAGAATGGAGACAGCGTGGATGATAATAAAGGGTTATTAAATATTATTTCAAATTTCTATGAAAAATACCAATTTTGGGGAAAGAGGAATTGGACTGCTGAAGGATAGTTAATCCTCCACTATACTCACATTTTACTTTTTATCCCTTAATCACTAACATCTCTTCTTGCACTACAATTTGGCCATCAGTTTCACCTTTTCTATATACTTCCTATTGTATCTACTAGCATAATCAGTACCATGAAAATTTTGCTTTGTACTATGAATTTCTTGCATGCACAATTGTTACACTTTAAATTTTATGCTTGTATAATTTGTCCTGTTGACTTCTGAACCTTTTAGTCAGCACTGCCATTTCCTGACTTGCATAACTTGTACTTTGAATTTTCTTCTTGTCTAATTTTTGTACCGGGGAGCTTTTCTCCCCCAGCCTCCACTGAAAAAGGACGCAAGCTCAGAAGGACAACCCAGTCAACAAATGTCAAATAAATAAATAAAATCATTATTAGAATTGATTCACTTATTTATATATGTACTATTTGAACACCAGGTAGGTGGGCTAGCCCATAAATAGCACTGTGCATAACATGAAATACAGAATAAGCACATAAATAATTGTATAATTAGGGGAAAAGCAAGTTATAACACACTAGTACTTTGACAATAAACCAGAATTATCAGCAAGTACAAATACACTGGCAAACAATGAGAGCTATAAAGATAAATTATGTGCAGATTACGGTACAAAGGTATTACTATAGCTAGTGCAGATTGAATTGTTGTCTGGTGTTAACAACTGTCACTGTCACAGTTATGGAACGTATGGATTGGGAAGCGAGGAAAAGAAGAGACTCATCTAGAACAGAGTCCCAACACCAAGAAGGCCTCGGTGTAGTAACCATTCTTTTTATTTTCTTCCACAACAAATTAGAGTTAATAAATCCCTTCCTGTAAGCAGTAAAGCATTTGTATGAAGAACCTTCTAGTACAGTAAGCACTGGACTCATCACAGAAGTCATTCTATGAAAGGAAACCTGATCATCTGATGACAAAATATGGAGACAGTAATCTAACAGGCATTCGTCATTTTGTCAATGATTGCATCCGACAATGACAACTTTATAGCATGTCGATACTACTGAAGGTTTTAGAGGACTTTAGAAGGCTTCTGAATGACAGACGGCTGGAAAATTGTGGTAAAGAGGAAAACTCTATAATGCTCTGTCCTACTAATACTAATATAGGGCAGAGGTGGAAAATATAAAGAGGATAAAGTGCAATCCAGTGTTGAAGAAAGACTCAGAAGCAATTGGGTATGCATATTTGAAAGGGACGGGAATTTCCTGGACAAATACTGACAGTGCATGAATCATTTTAGTCAGAAAAGAATAGTGCAATAAGCTAGGATTGGAGTAGCTTGATAATAAGTCAGCTGTGGGATAGGATTGGCTGAAATCCACATTATCTCTTGGGAATACAGCCTATTTGCCTGTCTGAATTGAATGGGGATGTTACTTTTAGCCTGCTCTCTGCTGGAGTCTAGATAAAAAAAATAATTTATTTTGCTGAGTGTTTTACATGAGATGGGGATAAACAGCTAATGATATGGCATTATATGTGATGGTATAGATTAGCTTTGAATGGGTGTGGTTTCAGACATGTGAGGGAGTACACAGGAGTCTACTGCAGATATCATCTGTCTGGCTGCTTTCTTGTCTTTGCAGTAGTACAATGGAGCAGGACATTTAGATCTTTCAATGCTTTTGCTGTAAAGCATGTGTTACTGCACTTGAGCTCAAAACTAGTTTGATTAGATTAAGAGGGTTTTATTCTGCACTCTGGTGGGAGAAGAGGGCTGATTCAACACATCCAAGTTAGGAACTGCTGGTGGAAGGCTTATTGTGTATATATCTGACTGGCCTCAGGACTTAACAGTGTAAAAGTGTTTTATCCTGTTGGTATTTATGTATTTGGAAACATTTTTCAAGGTTTGTGAACTTATTTCAAAGGAATCCTGATAATGCATGTGTTTTGCCTTTGGATGTATAGCATTTGTTACTACACTTGAGCTCAAAACCAGATCATTACCATTAAGAGGGTTTTATTCTGCACTCTGGTGTGAGCAGATGGCTGATTCAACCCATCTGAGTTGGGAACTCATGTTGGAAGGTTTAGTGTGTGTTTATCTGACTGGCCTGATGGCTTTATTGTGTAAAAGTCTTTCATCCTGCTGGTATAAAAGCCTCACATTTGTGCATCGTGTAAATGCTGTTACCCATGTCTTGTATATAAGCAAACCTCTCCGGTTTAAAATCCTCTATAGGATATGCTCTCCATAGTCTCCCACTGTTCATAGATACTCAAAGAGCTGCGGGTTTGCACAGAGGCAGCACCACTGCATGTCATCTAATAGTATATTATTAAACACTCTAACTTAGACCTTTAAGCAACTCTCCCCTACTCCTTCCCATCTACTAAGGCTCTAGCAAGACTATAATTTTCACTGTATGATTCCCTAATCCTCTTGTATTAGAGGCAACATGAGATGTATGCAAATGACCCCTTATGGACAACAGGTGTTTCGGCTATACAGCAGTTCTTTATGTCCATAACTTTTTTAAGTCTTTTTATGGACAAAATTCCGGCCAATAAAGCCAAAGCCCACTAGCTGTGGACATGCATGTTTTGGCCTTCTTTTAGCATTATTGGCACAGCATAAGTGGTATATTTGACTAATATTTGGAAACACAGGGTTTGTCCTAACCATTGGGATGTCTGCAAAATATATCCCAAACAACGAAAGTGGGAAATGTTCACCAAAGGTTCCATCTGACACTCCTGCAAAATATCACAACTAACAAACTAAAACAAAGAGTAAAAAGGTCACACAGAACAACTAATCAGTAAAAAAAAAAAAAAAACAAAAAAAAAATCCAGCAAGACTAGAATTTTCACTGTGTGATTCCTTAAACCTTTTGCATTAGAGGCAGCATAGGATATATGCAAATGACTCCTTAAGGACAACAGGTGTCTCAGCTATATGACAGGTTTGAATGTCCATGACTTTTTCTTTTTAAGTCTTTTTATGCACAAAATCCAGGCCAATAAAGCCAATCCACAAGCACATAGACCCACATATGCACAGGTACTCACTTGTAATTTATTTATTTGACATTTGTTAACTGTGTTAGTCTGAATGGGCAAGATGCCTTTTTTCAGCAGACACCCCAGGAGAAAAGCTCCAATTACATAATAATCAATACATTGATTAATACAAAAAAAATTTAAAGTAGGAGAACAACTGGTCTTTATACAAAGGAAGTAAGAAATACATAAAAAAATGGAAAAGAAAATATAAGTAAATTAACCCAAATCTCCAAGAACTCCTTAAAAGCATTACTCAGTGGCCCCACGCACACTCAAAAAAGACAGCACCTCACACAGCACATAACTTTAAAAATAATAGTTGCCCTGCTTCCAAGTTCATAAAGCAACATGCCACATAACCAAACATTCCAGTTATTGAGGATTAAATAGTAAGACATACTGATGTCCCTCTTTGCAGGCTAAAGAAGGAGAAGATCAAAGTGTGCTACCTGCCTGGAACCAGGATCTGCCAGATCATGCATGCACTTAGGTCTTTAAACTACAAGTACCAGTATTACATGGTGATAGTCCATGTGGATGCAAAGGACCTAAGACATACCTCACTGGACTATATGAAGAAAGATGTGATAGAGCTCTCTGAATGTGTGTCCCAGAAGAGTATGAACCTAGCCTTGAGTAGCATCCTACCTTCACCAGTGGTGATGCCACATTACCAATGAAAATGACTGACTTCAGCAATTAGCTTAGTTTCTAGCAAGAGAATCCAATTTCTGTCAGCCTTGGGAGACATACTAGACAAATCATGATGCTTTGCCAGAGATGGTTTGCACCTATCATCACTTGGCTTCTGGATACTGGCAACAATTTTATCTATCCACAGAGTGCCTTCATTAGGTCATACCAAGTTGTTCAGCCCTCCAACACAACAAAAATCACTCACGACTACCTAAAGGTACTGCTACTCAGTGTTAGGAGTTCAAATAAAAACTGCACTCCCTGGAAGCACACCTTACCCTGGAGAATGCAGACATATGGGCAGTCACGGAAACATGGCACTGAACCATGGAAAGCACCCTATCTATCAAAGGCTACAATACCTGTCATACATTTCAATCCCCTTAAGCTCAGGATAAAACAAAGGGAGGAGGTGATTTATTGTTCATAAAGAACAAGTACACTGTTAGATGGTCGAACAACATGACTCATTTGGGCTGTCTAAAGCCAAAAACACAGCAACCTTCCAGGATGCTTTTTAAATAGCTTAAAACAGAATTTATCAGGGACACTAGAAACCATCTTTAACCATAGCCTCCAGATGGCCTTTGTCCCAGAGGAATGGAAGACTGCAACAGTCATCCCTCTGCACAAGGGAACCCGTCAACTGACCAAGGGAACTGCAGAGCCATAGGCCTGTCCAGTCTTATCTGCAAGGCCATGGAGAGAATTATGATGGACCTGAGCAATAATGACAATGGAAGTCTTTAAACACTGGACCAGGCTAAATTTCACTTTGCCAAAGGGAGGTCATGCCTGCTCAATCTAGTGGACTTCTTCAAGAATGTCACCAGGGCCATGGTTGTGGTTAAAACAGTATACACCACTTATCTATACCTGGCCAAAGCTTTTGACACAATCTTCCACTCAGGTATCATAGATAAACTTCCTGAGTTAGGCATAAACCCCTACATTTTTAGATGGATAGTAAAGTGTCTCACTGACAGTACTCATGTTGTCGGATCCCCTTCCGATAAGAAACCTGTTACTATCTGTGTCCCACAAGACTCAGTGTTAGGACCCCTCCTATTTGGTATATTCTTCTCTGACGTGATGCCAGTTTTGGGGACATCTGGCTCATCAAGTTTACTGATGAAATTAAGCTGGGAGCAATCACAGAATCCCCAATCAATGCTGACATCCTAAAAACAGGCCTAAAAATGACAAACAACTGGTGCCAAAATCATGGTCTGAGAATAAATGCTATAAAATGTGTAATCATACCCATTGGCAAATCAGATATCCCTACAAATTATAATATTGGTAGAACACCCCTAAAAGTAGACGCAGTGCTGAGGGACCTAGGAACACAGATAGATGATAACCTAAACTTTGACCACCAGGTAGCTATGGTAGTGATGAAATCCTTATGTATGGCTTAACTTATATAAGCATGGCATCAAGATCAATGGAAGTCATAATGTCATTGTACTCAACCCTCGTTAGGCCTATAATCGAGTACAATGCTCCCTTCTGCATGTACCTAATCAGGCACTTACACCAATTGGAGTGGCCCCAGAGGTTTTTCACTAAAAAAATACAAAGCATAAAACACATTTGACTATAGATAAACTTCACAAAAGGCACAGGAACACAGCGGCTTAAATCTTCTTAGAGTGTCCGTTATGCAAAATATATCCAATTCATTCAAAAGAACAATAGCTCCACAAAATATGAAAAGGGAACGTTCTTTATTATAAGATCAGTGAGCGCTTTCACCCTTGGAGGGCTTCTTCAGACTGTACAAATTAATTAAAAGGCACAGCCCTTAAATAGTCAGTTTAATTAAAAACAATTAAGTGATTAAAAATTCAATACTGAAAGTATTTTAAAATACGGAATAACAGTTCAGAGACCCAATGGTGAGATCACATCATACCTAAAGCAGCACTATAGTATACAACAGTTTTATTTAACACTTGTTGAAAATATAGAGGATGTATCTACCACGGCAAAACATCCCTCTATATCTCTAAAAATAGTTTTTAGACATTGTTTGTAATGCTTTTGCTTTCTTATAATGCTTGCAATATTGCCCATGGGCCACCAGATGGTGCTATACCTTGATATCATGATGCACAAAATACATTTTTCTACTAGAAGCTAACATACAATCATTTTTCACTGATAGTTAATATAAAATGTGTTATAATTAATGTGTTATAAATAACGAAGGAATATATACTGATGGATATATAAAATCATCTGGCCTGTCCTAGTCTATCTAACTTAAGGAATTCAGGGCTGTTGGAAAGGTGGTAAACAATGCTGAGTCCATGAGAGAACATAATATATAAGGCATGGATATACACTTGTTAAAAACTGGGATTCTAAGCCTTATTACTTCTAGGTCCTGTTAAAAAATGCCCTTGGGTTAAACAATCAAAGGAATAGTATTATGAATTAAAGGATTGTACATAAATATACAATGATTATCAGTGTTTTAAGACTCTGCATAACCTTCTTTTCTTAAGGAACGGGTAAATGTTAATTTTGTCATTCAGGCCTGGAGGGTGGTCAGATTTACATCGAATAATCCACCTGGTTTCCTGTTCTAAGGTAAGTGTCTCCACATCCCCTCCTCTTAACGTGGGAATAATACTTTGTATGACAAAGAATGTAAAAGTATGCCCTTCCCCTCTATTTTTGACATGTTTAGCCAGGGCATTCCGTTCATCTCCTGTTCTTATGCTGTAGTTATGCTCTCTTATTCTCTCTCTTAGCTGCCTATTTGTTTTTCCTATATAGAAGCAATTACAGGAGCCACATTGAGCTAGGTAGACCACATTGTCTGTTCTACAGGTGGTACCTGTTGAAAAGGTAAAGGTTTGTCCTGTAATTGGTGTTGTAAATTGTACATCAGTGTTGATGTAAGTGCATTGATTACAGTTATTGCAAGGAGTAGTGTTAGCGTGGGGAGTTAAATGTCTGCTTGTAAATTTATGACATAGTGTTTGCTTCAGATTGAACTTATTCTTATAGTTAAATCTGGGTTGTTCATCAATTAAGTTGCTGATATCATTATCTGAATCTTAACAAATGCCAGTGGTTGGTTAGTATGCTTTTAATCTCATTGACATCTTTTGTATAATATAAAGAAAAACTAACCTTTAAGTCTTTTTCATCTCTATTAGTGTCATCTTCCTTTTCTATACCTGCTCTACTAGAGAAGTATGGGCGAGCTCTTGTGCTTCTTAACCCTTGCACTTCATCTATTGCATTGTCCACATCTCTTACATCGTAGGATCTTTGTAATAATCTACCTTTCAGTTCTTCAATCTCTTTATTAAATCCTATCTCCGTGGGATTGAGCCTGGATGCTCTCATTAATTGTCCCTTGATTACGTTGTCGAAGATATGCTTGGGATGCATACTATTTCTGTGTAAAATGGAATTTCTGAAACACATCTTCCTGTGTACGGAGGTGTTTATAATTCCATTGCTTAGTTTCATTACATTAACATCCAAAAATGGAATATGTTCTGAAGAATAAGACATGGTAAACTTTAGAAAATGTGTTAAACCATTAATATCCTTTTCAAATTCTAGCAAGGTATTTTCATTTCCTTTCCAAACTAAAAAGAGGTCGTCTACAAACCTCTTGTAGAATGCAACGTTATCCATAAAGGAGGGAAGGTGAAACAGTTCTTCGTTCTCCCATTGGGCCATAACTATGTTGGCGTAGCTATTGGCACATGGCGTGCCCATAGCTACGCCATCATTTTGTATGTATAGATTCTCATTAAAGATAAAGACATTATTTTCTAAAATGATTTCTAGGAACATAGTTAATAACTCTATAAACTGAACATCCATGTCTGCGTGTTGTTTAAGGTAATTGGAGACACTATTAATACCCACATCATTGGGTATAACCGTGAAAAGACTTTTCACGTCCAAGGTAACTAACAAGTACTCTTCAATATTTTCTTTTGATAGAAATTCATATAGTTCGAGTAGAAACTGTTTGCTATCCTTTAAGATGTTCACATTGCTCTCCAATACTGTTCTAAGATGGTATTCCACAAAAAGGGAAAAGGGTTCTGTCAACCATCCTCGTCCTGAGACGATAGGTCTCATGGGGGGATTTTCTAAACCTTTATGTACTTTAGGAAGTCCTTTTAAAACGGGAATTAGTGGGTGGTCGACTTTGAGAAATCTATAAAAATCTTTCTGAATCAGATTACTTTTTAATAAATCATCTAAAGTGTCATAGACCCTGAAAATTCTCATAATTACCTCATTAATATCCAACTTGAGATAGCTTCCATCATTGTTTAACATGTCAATCATATTTTTAAGGTAATGTTCAGTGTCCATGACTACCAATGGTCCTCCCTTATCTGCCGGTGCTATTATAATATTAACGTCTTCTTTCAAGTCTTGTAGGGCTCTCCTCTGTTTAAAAGTCAGATTATTTTTACTAAATTTCCTACAATGTTTTAATCTTCTTGCTGAATAATAGTCATGCAAATCTTTTTCAACTAACCTGCTGTATGTGTCAATCACAGGATTTAAGGTCAGAGAGTAAGTACTCACAGGTTTAAAATTATTCATGACTCGGTCTCTGTCAATTTGACCAAAATCAAGTCTTAATTGCAAGCTTCTAACAAACATTTTCACATCTATTACAGTATCAGTGTGTTCGCTTATTTGACTAGGTATAAAAGATAAACCCTTTCCTAGTACTAATTTCTCCTCACGACTAAGCTCCTTACATGATAAATTTATTACTAAAGATTCCCTGTCTTGGTCCACATTTTCTTGAGTGTAGGACCTACTTGGTTTGGCTCTGCGAACTTCCTTTTCTGTCGTCCCCTGCTCATGGAGCGTGAACGCCCCCTGAGTAAAGGAGACTGTATAGGAAAAGGGACTTCCTGTGAAAGAATCTTAATTTCACTATCTTTCTCATGTTCAGCTGTTGTCACTTTCTTCTTAATTATTGGCATATTCCCATTCTTTATGTTAATGTTATTTACAATGCCCATGACATTAGAGCTAGACATATTAATACTATTGTCACATTGCCTACTGTTTCTTTTGTTTTGCACAACAGTAGGATATAAATTCATGTTGTTAGCAGACCTTTCAGTTATGTTAGCAGTGTCATTGGTGTCCGATAGGGTCCCTATAGCCCCTTTATCAATAGTGGGATCAATGATGACTGTGCCCTGTTCAGAGTTAGCAGTGGCATTGTCAACATTCGCCTTAGCCTCAGGTGCTGCTCTCCTGGTGCTACTGTCTCTGGTCATAGTCCTAGGCCAAGTGAAGACGTGGCCATTTTTAAAGTCCGTAGTGTCTCTCTCGATCTTGGTTTTCTTTATATTAAACAGTCTTGTTTCAAACAAAAGCACATTATCCATCAATCTGTCCAGTCCTATCATTGCTCTAGGAGTTTTATATTTGGCAATGATGGATGTATGTAAAACAGTTACTTTCTCCCTTAACATTTCCTCTTCCGTTCTATGAAACTCTATCAAAAGCTTCATATAATTGAAGCTTAGATCCATATTTAATTTTTGCCACTTCAACAAAAGCTCTGGAAAAAGGTTACCTGTGGTGGGCATTTTTAGAACGCGTAACCCTCTGGGGATAATCCGTTTCTTGAGGCATGCTTCGAAATGCTGCCGTTGCAGCTGTAATCTTTTTAGTTTCATGAAGTCAGCTTCAAGTATATCCAGTTCATCCGACAGCATCAAAAGTTCTTCAGCGTTTTCATTTATCTCAGCGTTATCACTGCTCGGTTCAAAAAGAAGTAATTTGTTGTCAGTACCTTCTATACACTGTCGGAATCTCCCTAGCATTCGATCGGAAGAGAGGTTGGCCTCTGGTGCATACGCTAACTCGATGTCATCACTAACTGCCAGGCAAGCCATAATCTCAGACCGGGACCGGAAAAAATGTTAAAAGTCAAACTGCTGAAATGTCCCAGCCAAGAGAGAGGTGTTCCTGCTGTAGATAAGAATAAATAAACTTCACAAAAGGCACAGGAACACAGCGGCTTAAATCTTCTTAGAGTGTCCGTTATGCAAAATATATCCAATTCATTCAAAAGAACAATAGCTCCACAAAATATGAAAAGGGAACGTTCTTTATTATAAGATCAGTGAGCGCTTTCACCCTTGGAGGGCTTCTTCAGACGGTACAAATTAATTAAAAGGCACAGCCCTTAAATAGTCAGTTTAATTAAAAACAATTAAGTGATTAAAAATTCAATACTGAAAGTATTTTAAAATACGGAATAACAGTTCAGAGACCCAATGGTGAGATCACATCATACCTAAAGCAGCACTATAGTATACAACAAGACAGGGAATCTTTAGTAATAAATTTATCATGTAAGGAGCTTAGTCGTGAGGAGAAATTAGTACTAGGAAAGGGTTTATCTTTTATACCTAGTCAAATAAGCGAACACACTGATACTGTAATAGATGTGAAAATGTTTGTTAGAAGCTTGCAATTAAGACTTAATTTTGGTCAAATTGACAGAGACCGAGTCATGAATAATTTTAAACCTGTGAGTACTTACTCTCCGACCTTAAATCCTGTGATTGACACATACAGCAGGTTAGTTGAAAAAGATTTGCATGACTATTATTCAGCAAGAAGATTAAAACATTGTAGGAAATTTAGTAAAAATAATCTGACTTTTAAACAGAGGAGAGCCCTACAAGACTTGAAAGAAGACGTTAATATTATAATAGCACCGGCAGATAAGGGAGGACCATTGGTAGTCATGGACACTGAACATTACCTTAAAAATATGATTGACATGTTAAACAATGATGGAAGCTATCTCAAGTTGGATATTAATGAGGTAATTATGAGAATTTTCAGGGTCTATGACACTTTAGATGATTTATTAAAAAGTAATCTGATTCAGAAAGATTTTTATAGATTTCTCAAAGTCGACCACCCACTAATTCCCGTTTTAAAAGGACTTCCTAAAGTACATAAAGGTTTAGAAAATCCCCCCATGAGACCTATCGTCTCAGGACGAGGATGGTTGACAGAACCCTTTTCCCTTTTTGTGGAATACCATCTTAGAACAGTATTGGAGAGCAATGTGAACATCTTAAAGGATAGCAAACAGTTTCTACTCGAACTATATGAATTTCTATCAAAAGAAAATATTGAAGAGTACTTGTTAGTTACCTTGGACGTGAAAAGTCTTTTCACGGTTATACCCAATGATGTGGGTATTAATAGTGTCTCCAATTACCTTAAACAACACGCAGACATGGATGTTCAGTTTACAGAGTTATTAACTATGTTCCTAGAAATCATTTTAGAAAATAATGTCTTTACCTTTAATGAGAATCTATACATACAAAATGATGGCGTAGCTATGGGCACGCCATGTGCCAATAGCTACGCCAACATAGTTATGGCCCAATGGGAGAACGAAGAACTGTTTCACCTTCCCTCCTTTATGGATAACGTTGCATTCTACAAGAGGTTTGTAGACGACCTCTTTTTAGTTTGGAAAGGAAATGAAAATACCTTGCTAGAATTTGAAAAGGATATTAATGGTTTAACACATTTTCTAAAGTTTACCATGTCTTATTCTTCAGAACATATTTCATTTTTGGATGTTAATGTAATGAAACTAAGCAATGGAATTATAAACACCTCCGTACACAGGAAGATGTGTTTCAGAAATTCCATTTTACACAGAAATAGTATGCATCCCAAGCATATCTTCGACAACGTAATCAAGGGACAATTAATGAGAGCATCCAGGCTCAATCCCACGGAGATAGGATTTAATAAAGAGATTGAAGAACTGAAAGGTAGATTATTACAAAGATCCTACGATGTAAGAGATGTGGACAATGCAATAGATGAAGTGCAAGGGTTAAGAAGCACAAGAGCTCGCCCATACTTCTCTAGTAGAGCAGGTATAGAAAAGGAAGATGATACTAATAGAGATGAAAAAGACTTAAAGGTTAGTTTTTCTTTATATTATACAAAAGATGTCAATGAGATTAAAAGCATACTAACCAACCACTGGCATTTGTTAAGATTAGATAATGATATCAGCAACTTAACTGATGAACAACCCAGATTTAACTATAAGAATAAGTTCAATCTGAAGCAAACACTTTGTCATAAATTTACAAGCAGACATTTAACTCCCCACGCTAACACTACTCCTTGCAATAACTGTAATCAATGCACTTACATCAACACTGATGTACAATTTACAACACCAATTACAGGACAAACCTTTACCTTTTTAACAGGTACCACCTGTAGAACAGACAATGTGGTCTACCTAGCTCAATGTGGCTCCTGTAATTGCTTCTATATAGGAAAAACAAATAGGCAGCTAAGAGAGAGAATAAGAGAGCATAACTACAGCATAAGAACAGGAGATGAACGGAATGCCCTGGCTAAACATGTCAAAAATAGAGGGGAAGGGCATACTTTTACATTCTTTGTCATACAAAGTATTATTCCCACGTTAAGAGGAGGGGATGTGGAGACACTTACCTTAGAACATGAAACCAGGTGGATTATTCGATGTAAATCTGACCACCCTCCAGGCCTGAATGACAAAATTAACATTTACCCGTTCCTTAAGAAAAGAAGGTTATGCAGAGTCTTAAAACACTGATAATCATTGTATATTTATGTACAATCCTTTAATTCATAATACTATTCCTTTGATTGTTTAACCCAAGGGCATTTTTTAACAGGACCTAGAAGTAATAAGGCTTAGAATCCCAGTTTTTAACAAGTGTATATCCATGCCTTATATATTATGTTCTCTCATGGACTCAGCATTGTTTACCACCTTTCCAACAGCCCTGAATTCCTTAAGTTAGATAGACTAGGACAGGCCAGATGATTTTATATATCCATCAGTATATATTCCTTCGTTATTTATAACACATTAATTATAACACATTTTATATTAACTATCAGTGAAAAATGATTGCATGTTAGCTTCTAGTAGAAAAATGTATTTTGTGCATCATGATATCAAGGTATAGCACCATCTGGTGGCCCATGGGCAATATTGCAAGCATTATAAGAAAGCAAAAACATTACAAACAATGTCTAAACTATTTTTAGAGATATAGAGGGATGTTTTGCCATGGTAGATACATCCTCTATATTTTCAACAAGTGTTAAATAAAACTGTTGTATACTATAGTGCTGCTTTAGGTATGATGTGATCTCACCATTGGGTCTCTGAACTGTTATTCCGTATTTTAAAATACTTTCAGTATTGAATTTTTAATCACTTAATTGTTTTTAATTAAACTGACTATTTAAGGGCTGTGCCTTTTAATTAATTTGTACAGTCTGAAGAAGCCCTCCAAGGGTGAAAGCGCTCACTGATCTTATAATAAAGAACGTTCCCTTTTCATATTTTGTGGAGCTATTGTTCTTTTGAATGAATTGGATATATTTTGCATAACGGACACTCTAAGAAGATTTAAGCCGCTGTGTTCCTGTGCCTTTTGTGAAGTTTATTTATTCTTATCTACAGCAGGAACACCTCTCTCTTGGCTGGGACATTTCAGCAGTTTGACATTTGACTATAGGCCCTATCCCTTAACTCAATCCCATATCATTTATTGAGTGCTGACTTATGTCTGACCTACTAGGTATTTTCTGATCCAGCCCTGATGAAAATTTTACATATTCACAAGAAACGTTATATGAGGGTTACACGTTCCATGGACCCGAACCTTATTTGTGACTCTAATAGAACTTCCTGGAGAGACAGATTAGAATCCTAAAGGCTACCTGGAATAAACTTCCCATCTTCATAAAACAAAGCCCGTTTCTCACATTCTTGAAAAAGAATTTGGATAAATAGATGGAGAAACATAAATTCACTCTCAGGGTATAAACAGAGGCAGACTCTAAAATGACTCAGGGCTCCAGCATCCAAAGAACCAGTAACCTGATACTACCCATCCCATATCTGGGGAATTAAGATATAATACTGTCATGTCTTGGGTATTCTTGGTTAGGCTTATAAAGGCTGCTGTGCTTTAGGCCTACTAATTACCTATAAGACTATGAACCAAGAGTTCTGTGAAGGCTTTCTTAAGCATTCCTCAAAAAGTGAGAAAAGGGGAAAAGGTTTTCTCTTCTTGGGCTTCACTGTAGTATTTGCTAGTGTTGATGTTTATACAGTATAAAAGACTATATATGTGGCAATACTCATGCCATTGGATGGCTGAGAGAGGCATGAGTTGAGGCTGTTCCTGGAGGTTTGGCCACCAGGCTTTGGATTAGTTTCACAGGACCTTGGACAAATGTATATATTATTGCATCTCTTCCAGTAAGCAAACTAATCTTCTCCCTTCATGAGATTTAAGTTTTGCTTCTTGGCTAACAGTGAATGCCACTTATAACTTTGCATTAGGCAATGGTTAGTGGAAATTTAATTAATAATTACTTCGATAATATTTTAGTCTTGGAAACAAATACCACAGGAAGTAACTCTGAATGTTCATTTTTAAGCAGCTAAACAGAAAGAGGCAGGGGCCCATTATCATTTTGTAGCAAGACTTATTGAGTATATTTCAAGTTGGTTGTGACCATTAAGATATTCCAATGATACTTACTGTTAACTGTTGGAGACAGGCATGGCAGTGTGATAGTTACCATCTTTGTCATTGTTTCAGGGTCTAGAATTCAATGCTAAATTCTGAACACTTTGTGGAGTTTGCATGTCCTCCCCTTGTCTGTGTTGGGGTTCCCCCATCACCCAGAAATAAACTGGGTGATATCTGTGGAGGATTAGGGGATAAAAGTTGCTACCTTGAGGGCAGAAGGTCCATGTTTGAATCCAGTCATCCAAGCTCAGCCTGACAAGGTCTGCCAACAGAATGAATTCATATATGAATGGAGTGATGGGAAGCATTACCAACTCTAGGTGGGGCCTTTCAGGGAAGAATCATGTGGGACTGACCACTTTAGGCATCAGTTGTGGTGCACTGTATTGTCTACATATGGAGATGTGGACCACAGGCTCCATGATGCATCAGAGCTAACCACTTTACCATGTAAAAATTGCCTCTACTTGATTCACATCAACTAATGTCAACAAGTTGCACAAGTATTTGCCAGTGCTACTGGGTTAAGGACTTCACAGACTCTGACCTATGACTGGCACATAAGCAAATAGTCTGTGACCATTATAGATCTTAGGAGCCATAGGTCAGTAAGTTTATGGTTGACTGGTATAATTGGGTTACTGTGATTGCAATGATGAATAAAAGTTTGACATGAATTTAAGCAATCGGCCACCAAGGAAGCAAGGATTGCTATATTGAGCACACATTCACCAAGAGGACTTGGCTAGGAAGTGGATGTAAGGATGACTAAAAGAAAAATGAATATTCTAAGGCAGAACAGCAGCACAAGAAAGTTTTTCAGCTTGGGATCCAGAGTCCTCCACCTGTTAATGTAGTATATGAATCATTCTAAGTCTTTTGAAGACTTCAGAGTCGGTGACAGATTCAGGATAATCAGACTTTTACTGTCAAGATGGAGCTGCTTCAATGACTTCTGCCTTTGTTCCACATTAGGACTGCAATGCTGAGCAGAAGAGGGCATTAAGGTAACTGTTGTTGGACCTCCTTGGTAAACTGGGACAGAGTGAGTTGGTTTTAATCATGTTGACCTAAATGCTCATATCAGGAAAAAAAACTTAAAGATTGCCTAAGCCTACATGGTTGGTGCAACACACATAGCTAAGGAGGGGCCATTCTGGACTTCTTTTTCGGCAAATGGTTTAATGGTGACCAACTTATGTTTTTCCAAGAAAGGCTGACTGTATATATGAGTGGCCATCACACAGCTCAGGTAGATTTTCTTTTTGTAAAAAAAAAAAGTCATTGATTTTGAATGAGGATTGCAAAGTCAACCCTAGCAAAATGTTTGGCACCAGTATAAACCACTGATGGCCACAATCAGATGCAAGCAGAGGTCACAGAAGGCTTTAAAGTCAGTATAGACTATGCTGACAATCTGGCGGTTCATGGGAGAAAATCATAGCAGTTCAAGGAAATGCTAATGGCCCCAGCTCATCAGAAAGACGGGAACATATGTGGAGCAGAAGAAGAATATCTATGTCTCAAAACAGCATATATAAACATGACAAGTTAGAGCTACGGTTGTTCCAAATGTGGAAATATGTTAGGTAAGGAGATCTGATGGTAGAAAGTAGAAGTTCAAGAAATTATTAAAAGAAAGCAGGATTGCAGGAAGAAGTGGTAGATAGACAAGATGGACCAGGCTAAGGAGGAATACTGGTTAACAAAGAGGATAAGTAAGCAGTTATAACTGCAAAGAACAAGGCATCAGAAAACCTCTATCACCTTCTAAAAAGACACTCAACTGATTGGACAAAGAAGTGCTGCCAGAATGCAAGACATTGATGGAAAGGTAAAGAAGATGGATGGCATATTCGACTCATAAACAATGTCAGCAACAACCTGGTCTTCAGCCTAGAAGACATCAAATGAAGATGGAAGTAGCTCTGAATTAAGAAATGTCAGCTGAGGCTATACTGACATATTCACAAACTATGATGACAGAAAAAGGAAAATCCTCCCTAGAACAGGTACCAATTGAACTAAGGAAAGGGAAGTCAAGGAAAGCATCATGCTCAGATGATATCACAGCCAATATGATCAGGTTGTTGGGTACATCATGGAAGAAATTACTTCTGAGACCATGATATTAGGGATGTTATTTGTAAATATTGTGTTGAATTTTACACGGGTAGAAATGATCAGGACTGGTGCTGGGCAGGTAGGACTATGAGGCAGCCCCTGCTATGAAGCTTACATACAAAAAGAGATTACATTTGGATAACATAATGTTGGAACAGCAGAAAAGAAAGGCAATAAGACAGTAGGAGTGAATGACTTCCTGGCACTAGGTGGCCAGAAAAATGAATATCTCCCCATTTTGACAGACATTTATAATAATATTTCCATGCATGAAGATTTAAATAAAGTAGCTAATGGAGCAATGATGGTGGTATTACTGAAAGCTATAGAAGTCTGCCCATGAATTAGTAACTTTAGATCAATTGCTCTGAAAACATCGATATTAAAATTATGGTGAAAGTATTAGCGAAAAAGTTGTAGAAGATACTCCCTAATATCATCGAGGAGGGACAAAACAGATTTGTTCCAGGTACAGAGACAGCTACAAAATGGTGGAACTTAGTAGCTTTTTATATCAGCATGCAGGAGGAAGGAAGGAAGGAAGGAAGGAAGGAAGGAAGGAAGGAAGGAAGGAAGGAAGGAAGGAAGGAATGAATGGGCATTTAATTCTGTTAACTAGAATGTTTTGCTTAGTGTACTAAAGAAAATACATTCTGGAGAAAGTTCCTTAAATGGCTATGATGGCTTTATATAAGGCCTATTTTTAACAGCATAGATAAATGAAGACCAGTAGAGATAGGAAATATAATGGGGGGCATGGTTGTCTACTGTCCCAGCAGGTGGATTGTAAAGTGAAGAGTTTCTTAAGAGAAAAGGGTGAAAATACAGGTGTCCATCATGCTTTTTTATTAATTTGCAGATGGCTCTTTGTTGACTAGTAGTGATATAATGTACATAACTGTGAGGACATTAGCTATTTTCCAGGGGGTTGGGAGGAACTATGGGCTACACTGTAATGCCCATAATTCAGTTATACTAAGAGATGGGGTACAAACAGGAGACAGATATCTCTGGGTGCTACAAGAGAAAATATTACCAAAATAGGTTTGTTGATGGAAAGATTTAAGAATGATGGGGGGTATAACTTTACAGATCATTTCAGGGAGAATTAAGGCTATTAATGTGATGGTGCTACTGCATGCATTATTTACAGTGTGAACCCTATGAGTTCTAGTGTTTCATCTGAGACTAGTAGAGCTGATAAATGAGGTTTTATTAGGAATTACAGATAACAGAATGTCTATTGTAAAAAGCACACATTTCCATGAGGTATTGAGGACTGGTGTTTCCAGATATTGATATAGATATGCTTTAGCCTGTTAACTTCCCAGCTAATTCAGCTGTAGAGAGCTCCAAACCAAAGTATAAGGCATGCGCAATAACCACAGGAGAAAAAGAGAATGATAATACAGGAATGGTTGCCGGCAATGGATTGTTGCCTTAGAGGATTAGCAGCATTGTTTGGGATGTCTGCCTATAGATGATTCCCGGGAGCAACCAAACGTGTATCACACCATCTCAGCTAGAGTGAAACCTGCATGGCAGATACAAAATGGCCCCAGTTCAAGATCCCTAAAGGGAAGTGTACAAGGTGTTTGATGTATTCTGCAGGACATATCATCTATCTAGAGGGGATTGGTTTGTGTTTTATCAGCTTAAACATATAAGTAGTGCACTCAGTACTCAAAGGAGAGTAATGCCATGTAAGAAATGTGCCAGCATAAAAAGAAAGAGTAATCCTAATATATGAAGAATCAGGAGAAGTAAAGCAAAAATTAATTTGACAAGAATGACATGAATATGGATAGAAAGGAGGATGTAGAGCTGGATGAAAGGGAATGAGAAGAAGTCTGGGATAGGGTGCAGCGATCGGAGAAGTAGTCGAGAATGAAAGATCAGCAGATGACAATTCATTATAAAAAAATCAGGCGGCAAATTACAAACTGCTGAAGATGTGGAAGTGGAGTGGCAAAATGGAGGTATCCAGCATGACTAGAGATTTAAATGGAATCTTTCCTACATGGCACAAGTTGGGTTGGAAGTTTAGGTTACTGGAGACATTGCCTAAAGATAAACGAATTAATAAGAAGTGGAAAGTAGGCTGGACTATGAGAAGTCTTAAAATTGTCTTTGGGAAAAAGGTGACTGTTGAAGAATGCAGAAAAGTGGCATTGACTCAAAAGGAGAGGCAGCGGTTATCAAAATGGCCAAACCAATGAAAAACAGGTAAATGGATATGACTATGACAATTATTAAGATGATACTGATGATGCTGCATGTGGCTTTCTACAACAGCCAGTTTACAATAAATTATTGTTTATGTTAAGGGTTGAGGGTGGAAATGTTTTAATTGCCTTCTATACCAAGATATTTTAAAATGGATTGAAAAAAAAAAAGAGAATGGAGTAGTGAGAATGGTGATATTAAGTTTGGGGATTTATCTGGACAAGGCATCATGGGTATACCAAACACAACAAAATGCAGCAATGAATATACAGATGACTCTGATGGGTATATGTGGAGAAGCAAGCAGAGGAGAATAAACTGTGATAGACAATCAGGGATTAGGAAAGAAGGAGGTTGGAGGTTGAGGTATGCCACACTTTAATGGACAACTTTTATAAGTGCACTGAGAGGCATAGTAGTCATCAGACTGAGAGAGCTGGTATGTAGAAAATAGAGCAATGTGGCTAAGAAAGCAAGGGTGTGTTGAAGAGTATGCAGCAGGCAAACTGTGGGAATGGTTGCAGAAAGTGGACCTAGACATCCAATTAAAAGATCAAAGATAAATAATAAAAAAATGATATCTGTTGATGAATTATGTGGCTTATGGGGGCACCTCTTGGAGGATAATTAACTTTTGAAGGAAGTAAATGATGGATAACAAGTGTGTTCACCAATTATCAAAACATGTTATACTTCCTTCTCTGAATTATGTAGACAATTTTTCAGAATTATAAAAAAAGACACTAACACAGTGCTATGAAAAAGCTTAATCACAAAACATGAATGAAAGTATCCAATAAAAATAGAATTGCAACATTCTGTGGGGATTACAGATGCCAACGTTTATGCTTAGCTTATTGTTTCAAAGTAATCCTAATACTCAAATATTATTCCTAAGAAGATTTAGAAAAGCAGATTTGGGAGATATTGGAAAGGAAGAGAGGAGCTGAAGCCTTCTAGCCAAGACATGGAAGAATTACATGAGAGAAAACTTTAGTAGTTTGGTATGACTGGTGAAGAAGGCAAAAAAACTGGCAATGAACCCAGAGTGGTGGCAGCAGTTGATGTTAAAACCTACCAGCATGTAAAAATTAGGAAAAAGGGGGGATGATGATGGTGGTAGTGATGATGATAATGAATTGTCAATGAGTCTTAACTGCCACTGTATCACCTTCATCACCAAAATGTTATCAGCACTCCCTTCTCATGTGTCCTTTTTCTAGTTCATCAATTTATTGTGACAGCCTGAAAGGCATCTAACCTGTGTAAAATGCCTCACAGTTATCATAGGTGGCCACATGTACTACACCTTCAGAATTACAATCACAAGGCACCAGGTTTACAAACATTTCATTCTGGTGTTTGAAGATGAACCTGCACCACCACAATACTCACAAATAAATGGATCAGCACATCCATTTGATAAAAGTGGAGAAAAGAGAATTTTCAAAAATAATGCAGTGGTCTTATGCAAACAGTGTTTGTGCTCCAACATGAGCAACCAAGTGATTTCTTATATAGGAATGCTTTAAGAATTAGTACAGAGCCTTTTAAATAATCAAAACAGTAATCACTGCGATCACTGCATCTTATAAAAAATAAATAGTCTCTGGATTTGATGATCATTCTATTCATCAAAACAATATTTTCCTCTACTGATCAGCCTTGATTGAAAAAATAGCATAACTTTAATAACCCTTTTAAAGGTTTTACTTTGTTTACCTATAGCATACCATAAAATCCATAAATCCATCACAAGATCTTCAAAATTCCAAGATGCAGTATCTAGCATTTTATGCCTTTTTTGTGTATATTTTTTATATTTATATTTATTATATGTTTATATGTTTTATATTTTTATCTGTACATAAATGTTTTACTTACATGTTTTTTTTCCATCTGAAATACCTGTACTTTTAATATGTTTAGACTACATGAATCTCACTTTTGTACATCATTACCTAGGATTAGAAATATTCTGTCTTTTTTTAACAAATTGTATATTATCTCTGTATTTTTAGCTGTTCTACTACTTTATTTACTTTTTTATAACTATTGTAAAATTGTCTATATCCTGTGGAGCTTTTCTCCCCGGGCCTCCACTGAAAATGGGCCCTTCCAGGCCCAGTGGACTATAACGGTCATCAAACTGTAATAAATAAATAAACCAGTAAATACATTTTATTTTATCAGATGGGGGAAAAAGAAAACAGTAACATTAACATCAACAAACAATAAACAAGAAAAACTTATGCCAAAGTATCAAACAGACACAGCAACTAAACAGTTTATTCTATACATAAATCCCCACTTACAGATTAAAGAATAATGCAGTTTCAACAACCATAAGGGAATAGGTGACTTGTATATCACCAGTCTGAATGGAAAATGAACACTCTCCAGCAAGGTGTCACTGTACAGGCAATGCCTCCAGAAAAAAGAAGTCTGCTGCTTCATGGCAAC
Organism: Protopterus annectens; assembly: GCF_019279795.1. NCBI lineage: Eukaryota > Metazoa > Chordata > Ceratodontiformes > Protopteridae > Protopterus > Protopterus annectens. Next base: position 1,892,113,349 of record NC_056729.1, read on the forward strand.
GTATTAAGCTGCCATGGAGCTTGGACTGTATGAAAATTAATAGCTGCCATTATTTTACACTCACTAAGCAGTGTTTTTACTGTTTAGAGAGCATTAAATTAAAAGAAACAGCTAATTAAAAAGAAACTTAGAAATGTGTGTGTGTGTGCGTGTGTGTGTGTGTGTGTGTATGTGTGTGTGTGTGTGTGTGTGTGTGTGTGTGTGTGTGTATGTGTGTGTGTTTATGTTTTTGTCTGCATGTATGAGCATATGCACATCTGGTTGCTTGAAAACAGAAGTGTGTGTGTATGTGTGTGTGTGTGTGTGTGTGTGTGTGAGAGACAGAGTGAGAGATCAATCATTTGATCAGTAGTTGCAGCAGTTATTTAAAATTAAGGTGTTGCGCCTGTGACATCAGGCCTGAGAACACCCCTGGGTGGCTGTTATTTACACAATAACACACACCCTGTTGGGCATTGTTGCTTGATTAACACATCCATTTTAAAACACTCACGCAGTCTTTCCATAATAATGAAAGTATCTTTGCCATCACTGTGGGAGACTGAGAGCTGACCCACTTTTAAAAGAATAAGCAATGCATTCAGAATTTTAATATAACATATTGTCCAAATAGTTGGAAAAGAAATCACCTTATTCTTCCGTATTTTGGCCTCCAGAAGGGGATTATTCCTATTCCTCTATGCAATCTTACCCTGAAGATATAGAACCTCCAGTCCATGCCAGAAGGAACATCCACAATCATTGCTAATTAAACAGCCAGTGGGGATTGGTCTTAGGACAGTCCAAA
>NC_056729.1:1892119135-1892131635 GCF_019279795.1 Protopterus annectens
GATTATAGAAGTGGGAACAGATCGACAAAGATACTAAGAAAGAGAGATATGATAAAAGCAATGCACAATATTAAAACAGACCAGGATCTATCATGCGCTATCGGAAATAACAAACTAAAAATTTCAGCACAGGCAGAAAAACTTAGAATATACACAGATAAATATAAAGGAAAAGGACAAAATAATCAATTTATTGATGACCCAAAAAGTTTTATAGAGAATTGGGAAACAATGTAAAAGGAATTGAAAGACCACAAAAAAGAAGAAATAGATGCATTTTGGAGAAGTATCTATGAAGATCCTGTGGAACATAGCAAAGATGTTAAATGGATAAAAGAAGTAAAAAAAAGCATTAGAAGTTTATATGAAATGGGATGAAGTAACAGCCAGAGAGATTGAAACAAAGTTAAGAAACACCTCTAATTGTAAAACCCCAGGTCCAGATGCAGTACCTAACTTGTAGTTAAAAGTATTTGAACAGCTTTGCATGAAGATTTAGCCATGAGTAACAATTATTTATATGTGCACCCCAAGCAGACACCAACCTGGCTAACAACAGGTAAAACAATGCTGCTACTTAAGAGTGAACCTACAAACTACCCCAAAAATTAAAGACCAATAACTTGCCTTCCAACAATGTATAAACTATACACAGAAATTGATGCCGACAGAGTTTATAATCATTTAGAAGAAAAATCAATTATGGCAGTAGACCAAAAGGGCAATAAAAGAAAGTCATATGGGGCAAAGGATCATAAGTTATAGTGGAGAACTGTAAAACGGGGAATAATCTAAGTATGGCATGGATTGACTACAAAAAAAAAAAAAAAATTCACAGTATCACACATTCATGGATAAAATAGTGTTTAAAAATGTATAAGATACACCCTCCACTGATCGACTACATTACAGTGACCGTGAAACAGAGGCAGACCACTTTGCAATTAAGCCATGATAAGGGCAAATTATTATCCCAGGGATAAAAATTCAAAGGGCGATATTCCAGGCTGACTCTCTGTTACCGTTGCTGTTCTGCCTTGCCCTTAACCCATTAAGCTGTATACTAACAGCTTAGGCCAGGTCTATAATTTGGCTCCTAGAAATTAACAAAGTCTAAAGACTTCTCATCTTCTCTTTGTCGATGATTTAAAACTGTATAACTCATCAGATGAGAAACTGAAAACATAGCTGCATGTTGTTAAAACTTTTTCAGATGATACTAGAATGTCATTTGGCCTTGATAAATGTGCAAAAGCAACCTTTAAAGCAGGAAAACTGCAGCACCAGAAAAAACATCAGTTTGGGACAAGAATGTGATATAAAAGAACTTGAGCATGAGGGAGTGTATATATGCTGGGAATTGATGAAGGATCAACAATAAAACATGAACAAATGTGAGTAAAACTTACTAAGGAATATTTTAGAAGACTTAAATTAATCCTGAAAACAGCATAGCCATCTAGAAACAAAATCCAAGCTATAAAACAATTTGTTGTTCCTGTCCTAACTTACAGTTATGGAGTGATTGATTGGCCCTGAAATGTATTGGACAGATTAGATATTAAAAACAAGAAGGATGCTTCATGCTCACCAAATGATTTATAACAATCAGTGCATACCAAGATTATATATTCCCTGTTCTGAAGGAGGGATGGGCCTCCTTGAAATTGATTATATGTATAGATCTGCAATTGTGGGACTCCACACATATCTGCTGACCTCACAAGACCCAAACATAGTGAAAGTTTTGTAACACGAGTATAATAAATCTAAGATGACTTCCCTGCTCAACTTAGCAAAAGCATATCTGCATCAAGCAGAAACTGAATGTGCCAAAAAACAAAAAAAAAAAGAATATGAGGTGAATGACCAGATGAAAAGGCAAGAAATGTGGAAAATGCCTAAATATAGTTGCAAGTATAGAAAGCTTCTGGAAGAATCTCATGTTGATCAGGAACAAACGCAGGAATGATTAAGGAGAGGTGAATTCAAACCAAGAGATGAAAGGTTAATATTGGTGGCCCAAGTCAGTGGGCTATGTACACGCTGGTTGACAAAGTCCATTGAGCATGTGGGAGAAACAGACAAATGCAGGTTTTGTAAAACTAAACTGGAAACTTTCACACACCTCGTTGCTGGTTGTGACACACTAGTGGCAGAAGGACTGTATATTGAAAGGCATAATAATGTGGCAAGACTGATGCACTGGGGATTGTGCAAACATTATGGTGTTGAAGTGGCTGAAAAACACTGGAAACATGAGACAGAAAGCACCACAGAAAATGATGAAGTCTACATCACATGGTATCATCCATTACCAACAGTTCAAAAGACAGATGCCAGAAAACGGGATATAGTGGTCCAAGAAAAGAAGACAAAAATAGCATTGATCATTGAAATCACCACACCCAGTGACTACAGTGCCCTTTGCACAGAGAGCCACACAAAGTTATAAAATATCAGGATTTGCAAGCAGAATTGAGAGCAATGTGGAAGAAAGATACCCAAATAGTTCCAATAGTAGTAGGAACAATGTCTATTATAAGAAAGTGTCTAAAATCATATTTAGATATACTACCAATACCCGTAATGCCATACAAATTACAGAAGGAGTCATTACTGGGGACATTGCGGGTGCTGCAAAGAGCACTTTTGGCTGACATCAAAGAGTGAAACTACTAATTTCATGAACTTTAATCGTACTATGACTTAGGAATGGGGTCCATTCCCATCATGGTATTAGAAACCCAAAAGATATGGAGAAATTAAAAAGGGACACAAGTAAAACTCCAGGGGTGAATTTGTGATTCCCCATCCAGTTATCCAGATTATACTTGAAGAGAGTCAGTGAAGGGCTCTGTTTGACTAGGACTGAAAGCATATTCCAGAGTAGGGGAAGCCTTTGGGAGATGAGCCTGTCTCTCCAGCAGCTTCTGTTAATGTTGCTTCTCATGTTGAGGTTGCTAGAGTGAGTGCAGTGAGTAGCATTACTCTTCTTAATGTGTAGCAGTTTCATCAGGGCAGGGTATGTGATTGCCTTACAGGCTAGGCAGCAGTCACCCATGAGTAGTCTGTAGGACACAGAGTATAGCAACAGGGATTTTAGTCAATTGGCATAGGACAAGTGTTGTATACCTTGAATTTTCTTTGTGAGGTACCTCTGAGGTCTGTCCAATTGTTGGAGGTGCTTGGCAAGGTACATATCAAAGGGCACATTGTGTTTTATAATTTATCTAATAAGGGAGGAGTATAGGGGGGTTATAATCTCTTTTTTTCTGGAGGCAATGCCCTTATTGATGAGATGGGCAATGTAAAAGGCTTTCCTTATCACTGTGGAAACATGATGGTCGAAGGAGAGGTTTCTATTAACGTGTGTGCCTAGGTCTCTTACCATGGATTGGGTACTTAAGATGCTGTTGTTAATGTGGTGCTTTGCAGGGATGTTTCCCTTGCCAAAGGTAATGATGATTCACTTTTTTGGCATTTAGCTTGAGCCCGTGACTTTGGCACCAATCATTGGTTAATGTAAGACCTTTCTGAAGTGTGACAATTTCACTAGGGGATTCAATGATTATGCCCAGCTTGCAGTCACCTGCAGACTTTGTTAGCCACATAAAACCACACCAACGCAAAAATGAAACCAGTAATCCAAGAAAAGACAGGTAGAAGGCAGGCAGGCAGGCAGGCAAAACATGACCATGAACATATTTTTTCTTGTTGGAGTGGTAAGCTGCAGTCAGTTTTGTTCCTTGAATTTTGAGTAAAGGGTTCGTATTTTCTTCTGGACTGACTCTACTGCGGGTAGTCAATTGCTTTATCTGATGATGTCTCTTTGATTGTCAAAAACTGAAACAAAAGCACTTATCTCATTGTTTTAACAATAAAGGATTTGGTTGCCCTAAGGAGAAGTGTTCATGGTTGTGTTATGCCTGTCTGCCTGCCTTCTACCTGGCTTTTCTTGGATTATTTGTTAGCCACATGACTTTTGTTTTAATGTGTACTTCTGAAAAGTAAATTCCAAACAAAAAGGGTCCCAGCACCAAGTCCTGTGGTACTCCACTGGTTACTGGTCTGGAGGTAGATGAAGAGTCCCCTGTTTTAACTGTATGTGTTCTATTGGTGAGACAGTTAGCAACCCACCTAACTATATACTGGTTTATGTTCAGTTGGGTACTTTATCATTGATGCCTGAGTGGGGAATAGCGTCAAAGGCCTTCACTAGGTCTAAATAGGCTGTGTGTACAGTTTTGCCTTCATCCAAGGCTTTGGTGAATGTCTTGAAGAAGTCCACCAAGTTAAGTAGGCAAGATATCCATTTGACAAAACCAAACTGGGATGGGTCCAGTGTTTGCAGGTTGCATGTATCCTTGTTGATGAGGTCATTGATGATGATTCTCTCCATGGCCTTGCATATGAGGCTGGTCAGCCTTATTGGTCTGTAATTCCTGGGGTCAGCAAAGAAGCCCCTTTGTGGAGGGGGATGACAGTGGCAATTTTCCAATCTGCAGGAACATACCCATTGCTTATACTATGGTTAAAGAGGGTACTCAGTGGTGCTACTAGTGCCTGCTTTAGGTGATTAAGAACACAGTCAGGTATGTTGCCTGGTCCCATACAGGCTGTGTTTTTTTGCCTTGGAAAGGGCATTAATGACTTGTTCATTAAAGATTATGTTTTTTTTCAATAATTTTTGTTAAGGTTTTAAATCAAGTATAAGCAATAATAAGTTCTCAAAATCAATAACAAGTTATGTTGATATCAAACAGAGTAGAATATGAATGAATTCCTTTCCTATAAGGGAAAAAATATGATTAACTAACAAAGCAAAAATTTACAAAGGGTCTCTGTACATAGTCAATTAAATAAAAATAAACATTCCCAACTGATACCATAGAACAACCATTCTTTGTTTAAAAGTTCAGTAAGTCTTTTCCATAAATTATACAAGGAAGTGATTCTTGTGGTTCTTGTTCTTATTGTTATGATCTCCAAATAGCTAACTTCTGTAGCGATGTTTTTGAATTAATTGAAAGATGGAATAGTGTCGCTTTTCCAGTTCCTTGTTATTACTGACAATATGCTCCACAGAATTGGATATTTCACTTTTGAAACATAATCAGGTATTGGAGCATTGAAAAGAATCAAGAATTTGGTTATATAAAATCATTGGAGAAAAAAGACTGTAAAAAAATTATTATTTTTTTCCAAGTATGTTTTAATTTTCACACAATCAAAACATATATGTTCCCAATCAGCTTTCTCATCAAATTTACATCTCCAACAAATGGTTATGGTTTTAGATATGATTTCTATTTTATGTGGTGTATAAAATGATCTATGTATATATTTCCATGTGAACATTTTCCATTTAAGTGAAGACGTAGTTAGTTTAGATGACTTTAAAATTAATTGTTTATCTTCCTCACTTGGGTATATTTTGTTTATATTATTATAATAGTTCCAGTATGATTATTTAATATATTGTGTCTCTATTCTTAATGACATATATGTTTTACATAATATATTGTTGGTTTCTATTTTTTTGGTGTATATAGTTCGATAAACAATCAATAAACTTTGGAATAGATTTTTTGACTGTAAGTTGCATAATCTCTATCCTTTTTTCAATATATTGTATACAATTTTGAGCATGTAACCAAAGTTTTTTTCTCCAAATTAAATTTATCTGATATGTATAGGGTTGTTAAAGGGTTTTCTTTATGCATCAATTGAGACCAATATGTTAAATTGTTTTCTTTAAAACTTTCCATAACCATCTCATCTGAAGATGTGATATTATTTTGTGTGTAGGCTATTGGAAATATAAGAAACAACCATGCTTTATATGATGGGTTCTTGAGTAAAAATGGTTCTGAATGTTTTTATTGATATATTAATTATGTCTGAATTAGTTTTAGAATTAAAGTTATTTATAAATTATTCTTTTAGCAACCAGTACATAAAATTATGTTGAGAGATTTATTATGATGTTTCGGGAATGTTGATTGAATTAAAAAATGTCAAAAAATGGATTTCCATTTATCAGAATAATAGGGATATGACCAAAAGATTATTGTTTTGCTGATAGAAGCAATGGAATATAATTCAAGGTCGGGTAAGTTATAACCCACATTTGACCAGTCTCTGAGATGATTATTTAGTCTATTGGGAAACCATAAGATTTTTAGGATTATAGAGTTAAATTTCTTTATAATGGTTTTGCATGGAGGTAAAGAAAGAGATTGTACCATATATAATATTTTGGGAAGTATAATAATTTTGATAATAGAAAGTCTTTCATCCATAGTAAAAAAATATATTTATTCCATTGAGTTATAATGGCTTCAATTTTTTTCTGTGCTAGACTCGTAGTTGATATCTATTATCTTTTTAATGTTTTCTGCTATAATTATTCCTAAATATTTTAACTGTCATTCTTTAGCTATATATTCCTTAAATTCTACTTGTATTTCCTTATTACCATAATTTATGGGAGGGATTTTTGTCCTATTTTCATTGAATGTGAGACCTGATTTTCTTTTAAATTCTTCTAATAGAGTGAAAAGAGTTGTGAGAGATTTATAATTTTTAAAGTTAAAAGAATATCATTAGAAAATAACTTAGTCTTGACTATTAAATATTCGTTCTTTGACACTCCTTTAATATCAATGTTTGGTCTTATATGATTAGCAAATGGCTCAATAACTAACGTAAAAAATAATGGCGAAAGAGGGCATCCTTGTTTAGTGCCTTTTGTTATCTTTACTGGTTCTGATGTAAATGGACCTATTTTGATATATCACAGCAAAAAACCGATCAGCAACTGTGTAAAGATTCTGTAGCCAAAAATAACAAAGCTTATAAAACACACAGTCAATGGCATAAACAGAATCAAAAGGAGATGGTGCTGCGATCACCGAAAAATTCACTTGCCACAATATAAAATCACTTGTTGCAATGTTCTCTTACTAGAAAGTGAGGGATAACATAAAATTCTTTTAAGATTGGGCCAATTACAGAATGTGAATGCTGGCTTATGTCCAACCAAACCACCTAATTCATCCTCTAGCAAGAGTGTGTCCCAATATTTCAACACACTTGCCCTCAAGATCCCAAAATCAGTCGTATAATTCGTAATAAATCTTACTCCTAGATCTTTATTCGCCTGACTGATATTGGTATTCATATCATATTCAGAAAAATAGGGCTGTGCTGTAGTCCCTCTCTGTTCATATACTCTCTCCGATGTTAAATTAAACTCTTCTACATCATAACCTCTGTCCACAAAATTATTTTTAAGTAGATCTAATTCTGATGTGAGCCCCTCTATAGTGGGGTTTAGTCTAGACACTCTTACAATCTGCCCCTTCATCACATTATTAAAAACAAATCTGGGGTGCATACTACTTCTATGCAAGAGCGAATTCTTATAGCAGGCCTTCCTATGTATAGATGTATTTAAAAGGCCGTTAGGTAATCTTTCTATATTCACATCAAGAAAAGAAATCTTATTGTATGAATAGTCCAAGGTAAATTTCAAATAGTCAGAAAGTTCATTTATTTGTGTAGAGAATTCTCTTAATGTGTACTCATCCCCATGCCAAATAAAAAAGAGGTCGTCCACAAACCTCCTGTAAAAGCCTACATACTTCCTAAAATTATCCAATGTAAATATAAATTTATATTTATATTTATATTTATGTTTATATGTATGGACTTCAGTATATTGCTTTATGAATATATATATTAAATACTGAATATTTATTTTTATTATAACCTTGTTTTAAATACTGTGTTTTTAAACATTCACTGGCTCCTATTTAATTGATGCTGATTAATTAATGAGTGGACCAATGAATGCATTTTTACTTGTATATAAAAATTTGAATGAATAGATGTGTTTGTGAGTTGATAAAGCCTGTTGGTGAAAGCGCTACTCTTCTAATAAATATGGTCTATAGATCGTTGCTGGACTTCATTATTTGATACTGATACTGCATTTTATTTGATGGATATTGCGAGAAGAGAACATTGCAACAAGTGATTTTATATTGTGGCAAGTTAATTTTTTGGTGATCGCAGCACCATCTCCTTTTGATTCTGTTTATGCCATTGACTGTGTATTTTATAAGCTTCTCTATTTTGATATATGCTTGTGAATTAACATATAAAAGATTAATAAGTTGTATGACTTTATGAGAAAAGTTGTTTTCTTCTAATACTAATGAAAGATACTTCATGTTTACAGAACAGAATGCACAATTACTATCAAGACTTACTATTGTTAAATTTTCTTTTGTTTTATTGGCCAGATCAATTAATGACATTACTCTTCTTATATTATCATAAACATTTCTATTCAGAATAAAACATGTTTGATTGTTATCTATTAAGAAGGGAAGGAGTAGTTTTAATCTATCTGTATGTATAGCCATAAATAGTTTATAATCAACATTCAACAATGAAATTGGTCTATAAGACATGCATTTTATTGGGTCCTTATCTAACTTTAATATTGGAGTGAGTGGGGGAAACTGCTTCCAAGTTTTTAACCATACTGCAAACATCAAGTATCAAGTATCAAACATTATAGAGTCTTTAGTCATTCATTTATAAAATGTAGAGATAATACCATCATTTCCAGGGTTTTTTCATTTTTAAATTTTTAATATGTGATTTTAACTCGGAAATTAAAAATTGGTTTAGCTATAATATTGATCTGATCGGTATTTAATTTTTTCTTAGTATATATCCTTATGAAATTTTTTATTTTTTCATTTGAGTCTGTTAATATACTTTCCTCATTTATTTTTGTAAAATAGTCCTTAAATTATTTTAATAAATCTTCTACGTCTAACCCCAGGATTCAGCAATGTTCCATGTAGGAATAACCGATTCCTGCATGGAAATGACCATTTCAGAGCAGCATGGCAGCGCACCATGCATATTTATGAAGGCAAGCTGCCTCTGCTCTTAAACAGACACAGAGCATGGACAAGTGCAATTGGTGTGTCTGAGAGCAGAGCTCTCATAATACACATGCTCCTGCACTCAAGAAGTGTGTTTGGCAATTACAGTGAGTGAGAAGGCTCATAGGAGGTTGCATACCTCCCAAATGTACAAATCTTCACAGAATGTCCAGATTTGTCACCCATACAGTTGGCCTATACCCCATTTGTCCTGGGAAATCACTGGGATAATGTCAGGATTTAAGCCATTAAATAATGGCATACATTTGAGTCTCAGACACCAAATCCATCAGAATATATATATATTAAAACAAATCCTGTTACTCTAGCAACTTTCCCAAGTTTATAAGAGCAATATTTAAAATATGTCCATAGTTGTACCTCCTTTGTCCAGATATTTTGCATGAAGAGGTTGAGAGGTATGGGGGATTGCCAGGATGTCTGACAAATGTGCAGATGCACTCAGAATTCCACAGCAATAAGTGAAACATGTCTCTTCCTAGAGAAAATAACAGTAGAAATTTCTTTTTATCAAACAGATTACATTTAACCATAGCTGATCGGGTTTGCCCATTGCTTATCTATGCATACTGTAGCTTAAATAGCACAAGAAGATAAATAGCCAGATACATTTAGTCGAAGCAGTAGTGTAGTGGTCAGCGTGTTTGCTTTGTGAGCAATCATTCCTGGTTTGATCCTCAATGTAGTAAATTCCATTTTCCATGTTAAATCAGTTTATGAACATTTTTTGCTGTATAACCTACTAAATAACATATATTTGTAAAGTGGAGTACTGCATTAAGTGCAGATGTGAGGTGTCATTGTAACAATGTGGTAAAATCCACAGATAAACACAAGTGCCCTATACAATATACATACACATGAATCAGGGATACTAAATGAAGTTATAATGTGTAATGAATGATAAATCCATAGAGTGTCCAAATCTACCATGTTTCATTACTTTCTAAATTAGTGCAGGGATAAGCAGGAGTAAGCACATTTAAGCAGTAATAGAGTTTAAGCCTGTTTGTGTGAGGGTAAGCAATGCACACACAGGTTAAGTAATTTCGAAGCTAACTCTCTGTAAGCATATTTAAACGGAAGTTAGCATTGCTTACCATCACGCAAACCTGCACAAACCCACTTACAACTGCTTAAAAGAGCTTTAATCCTTCTGTATCCAACAGCCCCTGTTCAGCCCAGCAACAAAATAAACAGGTCTTGAACCCAGGACCCTGTACACTATAGTCACAGCAGTTAACCAGTAAGCCATCACAGCTGTACACAAAACTGAGGTATACCCAAACAGAGCCTCACTATAGCAAAATCACAATTTACATATGAAAAGAATCTATAAACAGTTTTATGTTGTATAACCTACTACATAACATATATATGTGAACTGGAGTACTGCATTAAGTCCAGATGTGAGGTGTCATTGTAATAAAGTGGCGAAATCCCTCAATAAACACAAGGACCCCATACTGTGTACGTACACATGAATCATGGATACTAAACAAATATATAACATGTAATGAATGATAAATCAATGCCAAACAGCAAATAGTGTGCAAATCTAAAAATAAGCAATGCTAAGCATTGCACACCTCTGCTTACTAGGTGTAAGCAATGTGTAGCCCAGCTAAATCAATTTGCCTATTGGTATACCCATTTAAGCAATGCCAACCTTAGGTAAGCAGGTTTGCCCATAGCTTAGCATTTTTAAAACTGTCCAATCATGGTAAAGTGTGGGAAATTGGTCCTATTTAAACCCCACTGGTGGGAATACATCACATAACTGGTTGCAGCTTCTTCCTATAGGTGCTATGTCAAGTGTCAGAGAAGGATCATGAATCTGAGCACAGCGTTGGGGCATTTAGGAGTCCAAAGTCATGGCAGGACTCCTTGTAAAAGACCATGAAGAGAGACTGCTGCGGGGCCAGTACCAGGGTTCCCAATATAAAGCGGAAGCCTGGGACCATCTCGCCCATGACCTTACCAGTGCCACTGGCATCCCTCGAACTGGAGAGCAGATAAGGCATCACTATGTTGACCTAAAATGGAGGAAGAGGGAGCTCTTGGATCAGTGGATCCAAGAAGCTAGGCAGATGGGTGATGTCCCAGCCATGTGTAATTTCTCATTCTACTACCTGTTTAATAATTGCCAGCTCATGTATATTATGGATAGGTATGGCTAAATATTCCTCTTATTTCTTTGACAAAGACAGCAGAGTGGGCTGTGAATCAGGAAGTCCATGCCTGTAGGCTGCAGAGGCTGCATCGCGAGGCAGGTTTGTAATAATTTTGCATGTACTGTCATAAGAAATAAATCTAAAAGTAGCAGAAAGTTAATTGCCAGTATAAAACCTGTATTGTGTATGGCATGTGCTGAATAAACCAGACAATATGGCAGGAAGAGTCTCATATAGTCTCATATAGGTTGTATATAAATAAAAAGGTAACTCCAGGACTGCTCGTGTTTTCTCTGGTATCATATGGTAATGATGTGTTGCATTCTCTTAATAGTACTGTGGTATTAAGCACTGTTACCCACACTGTGCAACATAAATAAAATGTGTAGGAATGTCTGTATATAACTGTTGTAACCACAAGGTCATATTGTACAACTGAGAGAGACTAAGACAGAAAACAATGAAAAGATAGACAACATAATCCAAATAACACACTCAACTGAGATGTAAACTGTTTTATTTTTAGCATGGTTTGAATCCTGGGAGTGGTAGTAACCTGTATGCATAATCATACCCCTCAACTGTACAGATTTGCTCAGAATGTCCAGATAACTGGTCCATATCCTCTGCCTGTTACCCTATCTCCCTGGCAAATCAGTGTGATGATCTCAGAATTTTAGGCAGCTTTTAATGACATATAACTGATTGTCAGACCTGTAAATATTCAGAAAATGTATATGAAAAAAATATGTCATTGTAGCAACTCACCAAAAGTTTGTGAGAGAAATTGTCAAAATGTGTCCCATTTCCACCTGCATGTTGTCAAGCCTTCACCAGAGTGTGTGCAGTAAGAGATTGGCAGGTATGTGCATAACATCAACCTGGAATCTGGAAATATGTGTAGAAACAGTCAGGTAGTGTTAACAAACAATTCCTCCACAGGTATACCGGGTAAAAGGTGTAGACTTTGGGCAAAACACAGTTCATGTATATACTTGCTTACAAACATATGACTGTCCAAACTAAGGCCATAGGGTAGTGTAATAATACATGTAAGTTACAAATTAGAGCAATGACTATGAAAGTTGTGAGAACTACAGGGATATATAAGTTGTTAATAGACATCCCTCTCCCCCCACCATATATACAACAATAATCTAAATACACAAATCAATGGGTATGTGTACATTTAAATCTACTGTTGGGACATATGTCCTATTGTTTGATAAATATTGAAATGTGTTTCTATGCATGTTTCATGTTGAAATACTCTCACATTGGTGGCCTGTTGCCATCAATGTAACCTGCATGCTGTTGTAATGGCCACTGTGGTACC
>NC_056729.1:1892136635-1892192865 GCF_019279795.1 Protopterus annectens
CTGCTGAGAGATATGAAGTCTGTAACCCACATGGATGTCAGCATGTACTGACAGCAATCATCAGAGTATGCTACTCCCTATCTACAGATAGGAAATGTGTGAGTAACAAAACACATGTAAGACTGCAAACTCTATATAGTCTGCAGATAGCTCTACAGGTGAGACTTTCCTCACCCACTTAATGCTGTCACGCCAGACTTCAAATCATGTAGAACAGCCATATCCACACAAACCCTGTTAAACCAACATTACTTCAAATGTAGAAGAGCAATACTTACATTCTGTCCTCATGTCTGGAACACCCCTCTCCTGTTTGTTGGCCTGTCTCCACAGTGTATGTTGTAAGAGGTATATCCAACTACCCTCTGTGATGCTGTTTGTCAAACACTCACATGAAGTCCTGCTCACAGTGAAGGAAAAGGGCCAACACCCACATGAAGTGCTTACTTATAGGAGTGTGTTTCCATGCAATTGGCTATAGGAATGATACCACAGCTGTTACACATGCAGTTAACAAGTGCAGGACTGCAATTCATGCACAGGCCATCAGCTGATTATGAGCTTCACTTACAAAACTCAAGCTGCTGCCTAAGCAAAGCAGTTGTACTTTTCCACATCCACCAGAGTGGGATTGTAAGAGAGAGAGAGAGGAGAGAGAGAGACAGAGACAAAGTAATTTAGGAATGGAGTAGAAGAGAAAGAGCCAAGTGTGTTTGTGTATGATCCATGGGTGGTGAATGGTATCTGGGGATTATGATGGTTGCCTATATTGAGTACTAATCCATACTGTCACATGGTAATTGCACATGGCTGCACACATTTATGACTGAGGATTGTAGACAACAATCCCTACAATGTTTGGAAAATGTTGGCCTTGTAATGTTGACAATGGGACATGTAGCTCCTCAATATAATGATGTAGCAAAACCCACACTGCAATGGACCCTGTCATTACACAATCAACACAACACCCACAAAGGACACTAACACACACACACACACACACACACACACACACACACACACACACACACACACACACACACACACACACACTTACCAGTACTGTGTTTCAAACCCCTACCTGACTATTAATTGCTATTACATTGTTATGCAGTTATTGAACACATCACAGAGGTTACCTGTTGAAAAGCTGTCCAAAGGTATCTTTGAAAGTGAGTGACATCAGCAACAGTGATAAAGGAGAGATGAGGGAAGTATAGTACATGTGACTGTCCACAAAAGCAGGTCTCAGGGGAGACACACCCACACTCTCTCAGGGAATCACACACATTATCAGAGTTGGCAAGGTCCGAATTAGAATTCCTACCAAACTAGTTTGCTACTCTACAGTATTACACAGTTATCACACGCATCACAGAGCTTATTTGGCAGACATATGTCCAAAGAGTTATGTCAATGTGACTGATATCAGCAGGCATGCTACAGTAGGGCAATGGGAAGTGTAGTGAGTATGAATGTCTTCAAATGCATTAATCACCACACACACACACAAACACACACACACACACACACACACACACACACACAAACACACTTGCCAGTACTGAGATGCATGGGTTCATTGCATCACAGGTGTGTAGTAGTTGACTGTGCCAGAAGGCTATACAAGGCAAGGCAAAGGGAATACCTTTCCATCAGGCCACATGACACTGATCTCCAGTGTGGCTCAGAGGTGTAATCCCTGGATTGGTCCACACAGGTGGTTACTGTATTCACCATCTACTCATCTGATTTACTATTGTGGGTGGCCAGTGCTGAGCAATGCTTACCATGTATGTGATCTATATTCCATAACATGGACAGTGTCTGGGTTGTGTGCATGTCCCACATGCATGCTCTGTGATGTGTGGAAGTGTAGCTGGGTTGTCTGGGTCATGTTGTGTGGACAGATTGTTATCATCTGTTGTGGCATTCCTGACCTCATATGGTGCAACCTGGCTATGGAACTGAGGTCATGCCTACACCTACATTGCCAGCATGATACAGGTATTCAGTCCAGTTAGTGGCATTTGTCCATACAGGGCATGTGTATAAGGCATGGTATTCCCTTTGTGGGTAACATTTGCAGACTCTACAGTTGTTGCAGGCATCCAGTAGGGAACATAGCAAAGGAGTACTGTAAGCAATTTTTTGCCTATTGAAGGGATGGAACAGGATGCCATGTCCTTTTACTTACTGGATAACACACAGACAGGAGATGTTACACATTGCAGTACATTCTGATGTCAGTGGCAGTGTTGTGGTCAACAGGCAGGTAGTCCACTGCAATCACACCATGGTTATTATCTGTGGGCAATATGCAGGGAACTACCAATATAGTGCTTGTTGCCTAGCCAAGTGTGTTTGTGTATGACACATGGGTGGAGAGTGTCCTCTGGGTAATACAAGGGTTGCCTATATTGTTCACCGATACATAATGTTAGATGTAGTGCTATGGATTGTCTACACCAGCCTGTCTGCTGTTTGACATCTGTTGTCCTCGCAAGGTGGACAATGGAACATATAGTATGTCCTCAATATAAGAATTTTGCAAAATCCACCTCACAATGATTCCTGTCATTGCACAATCACAGCCACCTCCACACAGGATAATGCTGACACACACAGCTTCACAGTTGCTATGTCTGGTATTAGAACTCCTACCTACATCAAACTGTAGCATTACACAGTTAGAGCACACACCCCAGAGCTTATAGGGCTAGCCTTTTTCCAAAGTTGTATTTCAAGGTGAATGGCATCAGCAACCTTGCTAAAGTAGGGCAATGGGAGCTGTAGTGACTGTGAATGGCCTCAAAAGCATTGATCCCTATACACACTGCTGCCATGTCTGGGAATAGAACTCCTACCTAACTAATACATCACACTATAGCATCATGCAGGAATAGCCCGTCACAGAGCTTATAGGGCTAAACTTTTTCCAAAGTTGTATTTCAAGGTGAATGACATCAGCAACCTTGATAAAGTAGGGCAATGGGAGGTGTAGTGACTGTGAATTGCCTCAGAAGCATTATTCCCTAAACACACACACTAAACTTCATAGTTTCCATGGCTGGGATTAGAACTCTTAGCAAACTAACACATCACACTGTAGCATTACGCAGTTATAGCACACACCACGGAGCTTATAAGGCTAGGCTTTCTCCAAAGTTATATTTCAAGGTGAATGACATCAGCAGACTAGCTACACTTAGGGCACTGGGAAGTGCATTGTGTGTGAATGGGTCATAAACCATTCCTCTGGAAACACACACACAACACTCAGTCACACACAACTTTACATTTGACAGGACTGTGTATACCACTGCTGGATGAATACTGACTTGTACTGTCATGTTACACAGTTATTACAAGCACCACAGACACTATAGTGCTGAGGGCTACCAGATGCAAATGTCTTCAGTGATAGACATTGGCACATCATGTGATATTGGCAAATTGGATGTGTGGTGGGTGGGACAGGCCTCATTATGGGAAGCTGTTTGTCACTGTCTGTCTCTCCCTTCCTCACATCTATGTTTGTGTATATTTGACCTATTATAGGGTGTTGTCCTTGGATATATGTATGTATTCCTATCTGATGTGTGTGCAAAGCATGACTGGTGTTTAATGTGGAGTGTGTGCATAGACATCTGCGACTGACAGATATGTATAGTCCATTGTTATTGCCAAACATGGACTTCATGTGGGAGCATGCCCAGTATGACCTTATGTATTTCAGGTGTGAATCCATTCCAGGTAGGTTTTACTCCAGTGCAGGCATTTGTGTTCTAAATCTACAGCTAGCAACCTGTTTCTGCAGGATATCATAGGTTCATAGGTAGGTACTAGGCTATTGGCCCTAAGGCCTATATAAGTCTATCCAAAAAGGTACCCTGGCTTTATTCACCCAAGAAAATTATTTTCCTGTGCCCCTGTCAAGCAGAGCCATGAAAGTGATCCCCAGGGTGAATTTCCTATTTCCCATCTAATTATCAAGATTTTTCTTGAAGATTGCTAATGAGAAGCTCTGTTTGACATAGATGGGTAGTCTGTTCCAGAGTATAGGAAGTCGCTGGGACAGGAATCTATCCCTCCGGCATGTTCTGTTTATTGTGGTGACAAGGTTTAGGTACCTAGAGCATGTAGTTTGGAGGGATTGGGATTTCTTTAAGTGGAGCATGTCCAACAGCTCTTGGTTTGACATAGCTTTGTATGTTAGGCAGAGATCACCTCTGAGTAGATGATATGTGATGGAGTAAAGCTGGAGTTTTTTTAGACGGTCTCCGTAGGGCATATGTTTGAGGCCAGTAATCCTCTTGTGAGGTATTTCTGCAGCCTTTCCAGTTGTTGTAGATGTCTTGTGAGGTACATACCAAAAGGGGCATTGTACTGTATAATGGGTCTAATGAGTGATGAGTAGAGGGGAACAATTACCTCTTTTTTTCTGGATGAGAAACCTTTTGTGATGAGGTGTGCCATATAGAAGGATTTCCTGACTACTGTGGTGATGTGATTATCAAAGGAGAGACTACTGTCTACCTGTGTCCCAAGGTCTCTTATCACACTTTAGGTGTTAAGTAGACTACCGTCTATGTGGTAGTTCATGGATACAGAGTTTTTACCAAAGGGGATGACAATGCACTTTTTGGCATTGAGCTTGAGGCCATGGCTTTTACACCAGGCATCTGTCTCAGTGAGGCCCTTTTGTAGGATGTGCACATCATGAGGAGTTTCGATTATGGCTCCTAGTTTGCAGTCATCTGCAAACTTAGTTAGCCAAAGACCTTCTGTTTAGCCTGTACTTCAGAGAAGTAGATACCAAACAGGAGACGACCCAGGATTGAACCCTGTGGTACTCCACTTGTCATTTGTTTGAAGTCTAATTTGGAGTCTGCTACTTTCACAGTGTGGGTTCTGTCAGTAAGCCAGTTGGCAACCCATCTTGTGACATAGGGATTTATACCTAGTTTAGTGAGTTTAATTCCAGAGTGGGGGGTGGTGTTGAATGCCTTGGCAAGATCTAGATAGGCTGTGGGAACCACCTTACCCTCATCTATGGCTTTATTGACTGCTTCAAAGAAGTCTATCAGGTTCAGGAGACATGATCTGCCTTTTACAAACCCGAATTGTGTGGGGTCCAGAGTTTGAAGATCTCCAATGTCTTTGTTTATGAGTTCCATGATGATACATTCCATGGCCTTACAGACCAGACTCGTCAGGCTAATGGGGCGGTAGTTCCTGGGGTCTGTCGTCGCTCCTCCTTTGCGGAGTGGGATTACTGTCGTAGTGCACCATTCAATGAGCACAAAACCTGAGATGAGGCTATGACTGAACATGGTACTTATGTGTGGTTCCAGTTCATTCTGTAGTCCATGTAGAAGGCAGCCTGGGATGTTATCAGGTCCCATGGATGCTGTGTTCTTGGCTTTGTAGAGTGAGGTCTTTACCTGTGCAGCTATGATTACAGGAACTTTGTATTCTTCTGGTATAGAGATGGGCCCTTTAGGGGGTGCAAGGGGGGTAAAGCTAGCACTGAACCTATCTGCCAGGATGTTGGCAATATCAGTTGGTTCTGTATATTTAGTGCCATTGTGCTGTAACCCAGAGCAGATCTGAGTGTTGCCATTGAGATTCTTGCTATAGCTATAGAATGCTTTGTGGTTGTCTTTAGAATCAGTGGAGAATTTGTTTTCATAACTAGCTTTGGAGGATTGTATGAGGGATCTCAGTTTCTTACTGAGGCTGACCAAGGAGTTCCTCCAATCATGGGATTTTACTCTTTTTTGCAACCGTTTCTTTCTTCTGTTGTAGAGTTTGTTTATGGCAGAAGACCACCAGATTGGCTTCCTTTTTTTTGGAGAATAGCATCTTGGTTCTGTTAGGGATATCATGATCCATGCACTTGTATAAGTGCTTATAAGGTGCATTTGTGTAGGAATCAGCAGTCGTACCTCTATTGTCCATCTGCATGGGTGTTGTGAAGTTTGACACTTCTGTCTTAAGAAGTGTGAAGTTGGCTTTGGAGAAATTTTTTATGGTTGTTTCCCTAATGGGGGGTGGGGGCGGGATGTGGATGTCTAGGATGATTAGCTTGTGGTCAGATCTGACCAATGAGGAATTGACCTCTGGTGTGGAACACCGGTCGTCCATGTTGGTAATGACCAGGTCTAGGATATTGCTACCCCTGTGGGGGTGTGGATAAACTGATCCAAGGCATTGGAATTTATGAATTCCAGAAAATGTTGAGCAAAAGAGTTGATACATGAGTAGTTTTCCAAGTTAATAGTGGGGTAGTAAAATCACCCATTATTAGGGTGTTGGGTTGTACCCTAATACTTTCCAGTGTATCAAGAAAAGAGTAGCGGAAATCCTGGGGCATGCTGGGGGGTCTGTAGCAAGCTACAATCTGGATTGTGGTCTTGCCCAGAGTTAGTTGAACTTGGATAATCTCAGATGCATTATGCTGAGCAACTAGCTTGGAGGTGTGGATATACTTAATGAATATGGACATGCCTCCGCCTTTAGTGTTTCGGTCCAGATTAGGTGGCCGAAAGGTGTAGTATGAATTATAGCCTGGTAATGCAGGGGTGCTCTCTGGAGCTTTGAACCAGGTCTCTGTCACTGCACATATCTCGATGTTCTCCATTTTAAGGAGTGCCTTTAGTGAGTGCATTTTGAGGTTTAGACTTCTAGCATTGAGTAGCATTACCCTCAGATTTTGCTTGCTTGTACCTGCTACGGTGGTGAATTTGTCATTTGAAACTTGCCTAAAAAGGGCACTATCTGTAGATAGGTTGACAATATGGGGTCACAATGCTCAAAGGATAGTGGGATACTGTAACTAATTGTATCTGTGCTGCTTCTGCTACATGATTTTGGTGTTAGCAGAGATATTCAGACATATGCAGTGTTTTACACTGTGATGTATTATGTCATCAACTACTAACAGATATACTTATTTGCTCACAGTAATTTCCTGGGGAACAGAAGATGAATGAAGCTGTGTCCAGTATTGAGGTCTGCAGCCTACATATTCTTGCACAAGCATGCCATTCTGTAGGGGGAGCTGCAAACACTTGCTGATGGGTCTGTGTAAATGGTCCAGCACTTGGTACTGGGGTGGCTGGGGCTCCCATGCTTTTACATCTATCGATGTGACAGAATGGCCATATCCTGCTATGGCCATACCTCTAAGCTGTACTATATAGATGCTAGAAAACTGGATATATTGTACAAGAAAAGACAAAAGTAGCATTGATCATTGAAATCACCACACCTAGTGACCACAGAGTCTTGGGTACAGAGAAACACAAAGTCATAAAATACCACAATCTGCAGGCAGAAATGAGAGCCATGTGGAAAAAAGATACCCAGACAGTTTCAGTAGTAGTATGAGCAACTGGCCTTATAAAAAATAATTTAAAATCATATTTAGAAATATTACTAATTCATGTAACACTGTACGAATTGCAGAAGGAGTCATTACTGGGCACATTGTGGGTGCTGCAAAGAGCACTATTGGCTAACATCAAAGAGTGAAACAATACTAATTTCATGAACTTTAATCGTACTTTGACTTATGAATGAAGTCCATTCCCATCATGGTATTAGAAACCCAAAAGACTTGGAGAAATTAAAAGCAGCAGTGCCAGCGGTCCAAAAGATAGATGCTACAAAACCAGATATAGTGTTCCAAGAAAAGAAGACAAAAGTAGCATTGATCATTGAAATTGACACACCTAATGACTACAGTGTCTTGTGTACAGAGAGACACAAAGTCATAAAATACCTCGATCTGCAGGCAGAAATGAGAGCCATTTGGAAGAAAGATACCCAGATAGTTCCAATAGTAGTAGGAGCAACTGGTCTTATAAAAAGGAATTTACAGTCATATTTAAATATGTTACCAATTCATGTAACACCATACGAATTGCAGAAGGAGTCTTTACTGAGCACATTGCGGGTGCTGCGAAGAGCACTTTTGGCTAACATCAAAGAGTGAAACAATACTAATTTCATGAGCTTTAATCATACTTGGACGTAGGAATGGGGTCCATTCCAGTCATGGTATTAGAAACCCATAAGACTTGGAGAAATTAAAAACAGCAGTACCAACAGTCCAAAAGATAGATGCTAGAAAACCAGATATAGTGGTCGAAGAAAAGACGACAAAAGTAGCATTGATCATTGAAATTGCCACACCTAGTGACTACAGTGTCTTGCGTACAGAGAGAGACACAAAGTCCTAAAATACCTCGATCTGCAGGCAGAAATGAGAGCCATGTGGAAGAGATACCCAGACAGTTCCAATAGTAGTAGGGCAATTGGTCTTATAAAAAAAGAATTTACAATCATATTTAGATATGTTACCAATTCATGTAACACTGCACGAATTGCAGAAGGTGTCATTACTAGGCACATTGAGGATGCTGCGAAGAGCACTTTTGGCTAACATCAAAGAGTGAAACAATACTAATTCCATGATCTTTAATCGTGCTTTGACTTAGGAATGGGGTCCATTCCCATCATGAAATTAGAAACCCAAAAGACTTGAAGAAATTAAAAAAAAGGCAGTACAGGTGAGACACAGGCCTTTGACAGAGGACTGTAGGTCATTTGGCAGTGATGCAGGCCATCTGTAGCAGGTCAGTGCATTCTGTCATTCCTACAGTCTCAGGCTGCAAGCCACTGTATTCCCCTTTGGTGACAGGGTAGGTGTGCAAATTGTTTATGGTAATAGTTTCTGTCCTTAGTAATCCATTGGTGTGGATGCTGGCAGGATGCTGCTTACAGCTAGGGACACACCTGCATGGGACTCCTCTTCAGCATGCTGCATTTTGTGGGCATTCCCATACAGATGTGGGGGTCATATTGTACTCATTCCCAACAGCAGGGATATAATCTGTGAGTAACCTGTGGATGATGGTGAGGTGACCTGAGTGCATGTGTGCTATGGAAGCTACTTGCAACTGACTCACAGATATACATGGGGCATTCCCCTTATGCTGGCTTGTGCAGGGACATCAGTGGTTTCTCAGTAGTTCATAACTGTGCCTTTTGTGGTCTGCTAGTGTTTGGCCAGACTACATCAGTATTCCATACTACACAGACAACTAATGTGCTGCTAACCTGTATGTACAATTCCAAAGCTGTGTCCATTTGACAGTAGCATTCTATACACTCTCTGTCTAGGGTGCTTCCACATGTGTACTGTGTGTAAATCTAGGCCTACATTCATGTCATGTCCATCTTTCAGATGGTGACAGATATGACATCTGAACAATTAGTATGGCTTACTGCTGGATTGGGTCTTGCTGGGATGCATTGTGTTTGGCACTGCAGTTGTTAGAACTTGGCCCTGTCCTCAAGATTACTGGTCATTGGCCACTGGGACACTACCCTCCATTCCTACATGCTGACCACTTTCACACAAACTACAACACACAACAACCTAACACTCAGAGCCCTGCATATTGTACACATGCAACAATCTATCCTGCTCATTAGACCAGCTCAGGTAATCTGTGCTCCACTGTTATTATGCCCACACATACATATTACTACATTTCTACACAGGATTGTGTATGTGTTGGGGGGGGGGGGGGCACACCTGACAACTGTATACATTTGCTATGACTGTACTGGTATTTCAGGTACTCTGTTGGCTTCCATTTCATTCTGTATTCTGCCCTATCATGCAGACTGGAGGCATATCAGTGTAGTATAGATCTTAGGTTTTATTGACCTATATTTCAGTGTCAAACTTCTTACCCTTCAGAACTAACATCCCACTGCCTGAACTGTTGTAGTCTGTCTGTGTAGGTCTGGAGGGGGAGTCTGTTCTCCGTTGCCATCACTCAGAGGCCTTAGCACAGCCTTTTTTGTGGTCATCTACACCTGTCCTGCTGGCTGAGACTGTTGTTGGGTATGTGAGCCTCACTGACATGCATGTGTGTGTCCTATGAACACACGTTTGGGCCACCACATGTCCTGCAGTGGGATTTGTCACCTTGTCTAGTACTGCCTACTTTGCTGACTCCAGTATTTGTTATGGATGTCATGCTGCCCATATAGGTGTCCACTATCTGCTGCAATCCCATTCAGCCACCCAATTCCCTTGCATGCTCACATCCATACCAAAGATACAACTAGCAGAACATACTACTCCATTCAGCAACTGATAGGAAGAGTGACTTACCTTGTGGCTGTTCCAGTATTGATGATGGTGCTGGAGGGCTGACTATGTCGGATGCAAATAGTACACTCCCTATACATGGTAAAGCACAGGTAGTGTTATGTTTGACATCCCTTTTACTTTATGTGTGAGTCAGATAGAGGTTCCTTTCCCTGGGTTCCTACTGTGTCAGTGTATGTGCTATGTGTTGCCTCTTTGCCAAAGCCTGGGCATACTGGGCATGCCTCCTTCTGCCTACAGCAGCAGACTCAGGTTGTTCCTCCTCTGAGTCACTCTGTGCCTGTGCTGGCCTTGGCAATGGTTGGGGGCTGTGTGGCCTTGCCCGTGCTTTTCCTGCTGCAGCTGTTTCCCCAGAATCATATTGTGTAACATGGCACATACAATGAAAATTTGGGTACATGTAGCTGGAGAGTAATGCAAGGCTCCACCGGATATGTCCAAGCACTGGAACTGTGACTTGAGCATCCCAAACACATGCTCTTTTATTATTCTGGTTTGTGCGTGTGCCTCATTATGGAGTTCTTGTTCGGGTGTGTGTGCAATTCTGATGGGTGTCATCAGCCACGGCTCCAGTGCATAACCAACACCCCCCACTAGGTGGCCATATGGGATGCCCCCACTGGCAAATCTCTGGTACAGCTGTGTCAGATGCCAGATGTGGGAGTTGTGATAGCTTCTAGAGCTGCCAGCACACACATTCATTATAATGCCCTGGGCATCAAACATGACCTGGCAGTTGATGGAGGGGGAAGCTCTTGCGGTTTATGTAGACCCTACCCCGCTCACCGGGTGGTGCTTTGATGTGTATGCGCATGCAGTCTATAGCACCCACTACCTCAAAGTATTCTGCTGTTTGGTGGAAGAGATGCATATCACTGGACAACACCTCATGGGTGTTGAGGAAATATATGTGCTCACCGGCATGTGCTGACATAGCATCCAGGAACTGGTGGAGTACCCTGGATGCTGATGCCTGTGAGATCCCCATGATATCCCCAGTTGGCTTTTGGAAGGTACCTGTGGCTAGTGTTCTTAAGCCTACACATGCCTTGGTATCCACTGGGATGGGTTCCCCTCTGATGGTTCTGTGTGTGAGGCATGACCGGCACAGCTCAACAATTTGATGTAGGTCATTCCTGTCCACCCTTAAGTGCTCCACTATCTCCAGCTCATGTAGCCCCTGGTAGGTTACCCTGGGTCTGTACACTCTTCTCCTTCCCCTAACTGTGGGTTGCTCATCAACATTCTTATCCTCACCACCCTCAGCCTCTTCCACATATTGATTTATGAGAGCGACAGTAGCCCCTATCATTCTGTTGATTTTGTTAGGTAAAATTTCCCTGTTTGTGTACACCGGTGGTATAGAGTTTTTGGGAAAACCCAGAAGGAAAGGTGTTTGCATAGTTTATAGTAGTGTGCTGGGCTGGGCTGCTGCCTGTGTAATTGGCTGTTTCTAATACATTTCATCTGCCTGCTATGCTAGTTCACCTTGATTACCTTCCTACTGCTGTCTTTCCTTCTTATTGCCTTCCTGTTTAAGCCTCGAGGCACACCACACAAACCCAGTGCTCAGATGTGAACAGAGATGCTAGTTCCTGTTTTTTTATGTTGTTTAAAACATGCATTAGCAGGTAATTCTATGCAAATGAGGGAAAGGTTAGTGAATCCCAGTTTTCCCCAGGGTGTGAGGCAGGTCCCAAGAGTGTAAGAGTAGAAATAGCTTGGTGCAAGACTAGGAAATAGGTGACATCATGGGTGTTTGTGTCAGGCATACTGTAAGTGGATTGGAGCCCTGTGGCTCAGGACTGCTCCTAGCTTAGCACAGCTAAGCTAGAGGTGTGTCCAAACTGCCTAGCACTCTTTACAAAGTGTAAGCGGTTGTGCGTGCCATGCACTGGGTCTTACAAAAAGAAAAAGGAAGTTAAACCAGGAAATAGGAGCTCTGTGCACATTTGAGCACTCCGTTTGTGCGGCGTGCACACAGGCTTAAACAGGGAGACAATGGCAAGGGAAAACAGCAGTAGGAAGGTAATCAAGGAGAACTAGCTTAGCTGAAAGGGGAAATGTATCAGAAACAGCCAATTACACAGGCAGCAGCCCAGCCCAGCACACCACTATAAACTATGCAAACACCTGATCCCCTTGTTTTTCCCAAAACTTCTGCACCACCAGTGTATACAGATGGGGAAATTTTACAAAACGAATGCAAGAGAAAAAATGTTAGGGGCTGCTTTTGCTATCATAAACCGACATATGCAAGCGGCTGAGGGTGGTGAAGATGTGAATGCTGCTGAGCGACCCAGAGTGAGGAGACAGAGAAGAGTGTACAGACCCAGGGTAACCCACCAAGGGCTGCATGAGATGGAGACAGTGGAGCGCTATAGGGTGGACAGCGACCTCCTACAGCAAATTGTTGAGCTGTGCCGGCCACGCCTCACACACAGAACTAAAAGAAGGGAACCCATCCCAGTGGATACCAAGGTATGGGTACATCTAAGAATACTAGCTACAGGTACTTTCCAAAGGCCAACTGGGGATATGATGGGGATTTCACAGGCATCAGCATCCAGGGTACTCCACTAGTTCCTGGATGCCATGTCAGCACATCTCTGTGAGCACGTATATTTCCCCATCACCCATGAGGCGTTGGCCAGCAATATGCATCTCTTTCACAAAACAGCAGAATACCCTGAGGTAGTGGGTGCAATAAACTAGACACACATGTGCATTAAAGTACCACCAGGTGAGCAGGGTAGGGTCTACATCAACTGCAAGGACTTCCCCTCCATCAACTACCAGGTCGAGTGCAATGACCAGGGCATAATAATGAATGTGTGTGCTGGCTGCCCTGGACACTACCACGATTCCCACTTCTGGCATCTGATGCAGCTGTACCAGAGATTTGCCAATGGGGACATCCCACATGGTCACCTAGTGGGGGATGCTGAATACACAGTGGAGCCATGGCTGATAACACCCATCAGAAATGCACACACACTCGAACAAGAACTCCATAATGAGGCATAAGCACAAACACAAATCATTATAGAGTGTGTGTTTGGGATGCTCAAGTCATGGTTCCAGTGCCTGGACACATCCGGTGGAGCCTTGCAGTACTCACCAACTACATGTACCCAAATTGTTCTTGTATGTGCCATGCTACACAATATGATCCTGCGGAAACAGATGCAGCAGGAACAGCATGGGGCAGGGCCATGCAGCCCCCCATCAGTGCCAAGGCCTGCACAGGCATAGAGTGACTCAGTGGAGGATCAACCTGAGCCTGCCCCAGTAGGCAGAAGGAGGCGTGCCCAGTATGCCCTGGCCTTGGCAAATAGGCAACGCATAGCACATGCACTGACACAGTAGGGACCAAGGAATGACACCTCTCTCTGACTCACACATACATTAAAAGGATGCCAAACATGACACTAACTGTGCTCAACCATGTATAGGGAATGTACTATCTGCATCCGACATAGGCAGCCCTGCAGAACCACCCTCAATACTGGGACACCCACAAGGCAAGTGACTCACACATGCCAGTTGGGGGGCACATACCCAACAACAGTCATAGCCAGCAGGATAGGTGTAGACAATCACAAACAAATGCTGTACTATGGCCTCTCAATGAGCCCTATGGGTAACCCCTCCCCCAGGCCTACACAGACAGACTACAGCAGGCCAGGCAGTTGGATATAAGTTGTGAAGTCTAGGAAGTCAGATACTAATATGTAGGTAGTGAAAGCTAAGATCTGTAGTACACTGGTATGCCTCTAGCCAGCACAATAGGTAAGTCCACAGAATGAAATGGTGTACCCGACATACCAGTACAGTCCTAGCAAATGAGTAAACATGTCAGGTGTTCCCTACCATCCTACTTACACTTATAGTAACAGTCAGGTGTGCCCCCCACCCCTGTGTAGAAATGTAGAAACAGTCAGGTGCCCCCCCCCCGCTATGCAGAAATGTAGCAACAGTCAATGCCAAATGACCAATGTATATCCTGCAGACACAGCATGCTACTTGTCGGTGTACAACACAAAGGTCAGCACCGCAGTACAAACTACCTGGACTTGATCCACACATGCAATATAGATGGCCATACTGGGCATGCTCACACACTTAGACGAATGAAAGCAATTGTCAGTCAACAACATACTGAAAGGTCATACTGGGCATGCTCACACAGTTAAACACATGAAGGCCATGTCTGCAAACACCAGTGGACCAGACATATCTGTCAGTTGCAGTTCTTATTGCAGACACATGTCAGTATGCACCACTCCTGCCTTGCACACACAGGGGATGGGAATACAGACATATATGTAAGGACGACACACTATAACAAGCCAAAGGTAGATGGATATAGATGTGTGGAAGAGGGTGACTGTGACATGGAGCCATTTGGGCCTGTCCCACCCAGCACACAGCCAAAGGGACTCCAAATGCATGAGGCGCAGGTGTCACTCACTGCAGATACTAGTCACTAGTATCTGTCAGCATGACAGACTATATGGTGCATGTGCCAGCTGTGCAACATGACTGTACAAGGAAGTAGTCACCTAGTAGCAGTATACATGTACCTGTGGCATATGACCCCGTGTGTGCCTGCATGTGGCATGACAACCCCTACATGAATGGGTTATGGCCCATGCACACACCGCCCACCCCTTAGAAGTATTATGACAAGCCTGCTGAGGTCATCCAATGTGAAATACACCTCTGGGAGAGCTGTAGCTCAGTAATCCCCATGGCGCGTCCCATAACTTTGCACTGCTGTAGTGATAAACTAGTTAGGTAGTAGTTCTAACCCCAGACTTGGCAAGTGCGTGTTTGTGTGTGTGTCTCTGACTGTGTAGAGAGAAATGCTTTTTAGGCAACTCACACTCCATACAGTTCATATACTCACCTTTGGCAAGGCTGCTGATGTCACTCACCTGGCAATACACCTCTGGGAATATCATAGCCCAGTAATATCCATAGCGTGTCCTGTAACTGCGTACTGCTATAGTGTGATAAAGTAGTTAGGTAGGTGTTCTAACTCCAGACCTGGCAACTGTGTGTGGTGGTGTGTGAATCTGTGTGTGTGTGGGTGTCTGACTGAGTAGTGAGCAATGCTTTTTAGGCCACTCACACTCCGTACAATTCATATGCTCAACTTTGGCAAGGCTGCTGATGTCACTCACCTGGAAATACAACTCTGGGAAAGTCATAACCCAGTAATCTCCATAGCGCATCCTGTAACTGCGTACTGCTATAGTGTGATAAAGTGGATAGGTTGATGTTCCAACCCGAGACTTGGTAACTCTGTGTGTGTATGCGCGTGTATCTCTGACTGTGTTAGACTGAGTAGAGAACAATGCTTTTTAGGGTACTCACACTCCTTAGAATTCATATACTCAATTGGCAAGGCTGCTGATGTCACCCACCTAGAAATACACCTCTGGGAAGGTTGTAGCTCAGTAATCTCTGTAGGGCATCCTGTAACTGCGTACAGCAGTAGTGTGATCTAAAACCATGGTAGGGTTCCCTTTCCACCCATGGCACTTCTGGATGCTTTATGTGTGTTCTAATGTCTGTGTATGGAGGAATGCATTATAGGCTACACACTCACGGTACATTTCGAATGCCCTACTTTGGCAATCCTGCTGATGTCATGCATTGTGAAATACACCTTTGGGGAAGGATTTCTCTAGTAATCCATGTGCTGTGTCCTATAACAGCTCCATGCTGTAGTGTGATATAGACCTTGGTCAAGGGTTCTATACCCACACGTCAATTGTGGATGTTTTGTGTGTGTCTCACTGTCTGTGTAGGGAGCAATGCATTTTAGGCTAGTCACTCACAGTACAGTTGAAATGGCCTTTTTTGGTAATCCTGCTGATGTCATTCAATGTGAAATACACCTTTGGGGAAGAAGTACTTCAGTAATGTCCATGGCAAGTACTGTAATTGTGTAGCGCTGTATTGTAATAAACTAGTTAGGTAAGGGTTCAACTCCCAGGCATAACGTGTTTGTGTGTATTTGTAACTTGTATCCTGTGTAGAGGTGGTTGTGAGTGCGGGAAATGTGGAGGTGGTGTTGCTTATTTCTTTTATAGTGGCCCTACTATATATCACAAATGTCAACCATACAGTGATAACATATGTAAATTAGCTGAGAGGTTGAGGTGCAAAGCCATACCCATACATGTGACATCAAGGCCAGCCACTTGTTTGGCTGTGGGGGGGGATGCCTATTCGTACAAGACGTATAGTGTGTGGGGCCTCTGAACCCCATTAACGGTGCATGTGAACATATGTTTATTTGTTAATCTGCCATTGCTGTCTATAAATGTATGGCCATATATACCTATATAAATTTATACATCTGCTAATAAATATATAAGTATGTGCATATATGCCTACATATATATATATATATATATATATATATATATATATATATATATATATATATATATATATATATGCGTTCACATATGTAACGTGCTGTGTATATTTAGACATATAGGTGTAGACACATATATGTGTCAATTTAGGCATATGCATGTACATATGTGCATATATATTGATATATATGTATATAGTTTTAGAATATATATATTTACATATCTAGATATGTTGTATCTGTTTAGATATTAATATAGGTATACACACATACATCTATATGTCGGTATACATTCTCTGTACTGTTGCATGACTGGAGTGGGTGATATGTTTCTGCAAACATCAAATCTCTTTGTATCTGTCATGGTTAAGTGGTAAATCACTTTGCCAATGGTGTGTAGGGTTCTTGGTTTGAGCCTTGCAAGAACTGTTTATTTTGTTGCTGGGCAGAACACGGCCCATTGGATACACAGTGATTAAGGCACTTTAAAGCAGTTGTAAGCAGGTTTGTGTGGGTTTGTGCAGAGCTAAGCAATGCCTACACAGGTTAAGCAATTCAGCAGCTAACTGAGGATAAGAAACTGTAACCAGACTTCAGCAGTGCTTACCTTTATGCAAACCTGTGCAAATCCACGTACAACTGCTTTAAAGTGCCTTAATCACTCTATATCCATTGACCCTTGTTCTGCCTAGCAA
Source organism: Protopterus annectens (assembly GCF_019279795.1). Lineage (NCBI taxonomy): Eukaryota > Metazoa > Chordata > Ceratodontiformes > Protopteridae > Protopterus > Protopterus annectens. The sequence goes on from NC_056729.1 coordinate 1,892,153,923, forward strand.
TCTGTGTATCTGTCATGGTTAAGTGGTAAATCACTTTGTCAATGGTGTGTAGGGTTCTTGGTTTGAGCCTTGCAAGAACTGTTTATTTTGTTGCTGGGCAGAACACGGCCCATTGGATACACAGTGATTAAGGCACTTTAAAGCAGTTGTAAGCAGGTTTGCGTGGGTTTGTGCGGAGCTAAACAATGCCTACACAGGTTAAGCAATTCAGCAGCTAACTGAGTATAAGAAACTGTAACCAGACTTTAGCAGTGCTTACCTCTGTGCAAACCTGCCCAAATCCGCATACAACTGCTTTAAAGTGCCTTAACCACTCTGTATCCATCGGCCCTTGTTCTGCCTAGCAACAAAACAAAACAACAACTGCTAGGCTCGAACCCAGGACCATGCACACCATAGCCCAAGTGATTGACCTCTGAGCCATCTCAGATATACATAACCTTGCTGTATTCACAAACATATCATCCAGCCCAGTCATACAACAGTACAGAGAATGTATTCCAACATGTAGATGTATGTGTGTGTGAAAATATATTAATGTCTAAATAGATACAACATACTGGTATATGTTTATATATATATATATATATATATATATATATATATATATATATATACACACACATATATGTAAGCAGATATATATATATATATATATATATATATATATATATATATATATATATATATATATATATATAGGTATATATGGACATACATCTGTAGATAAAACTGGAACATAGCAGAAACATATATGTCCATATGCTCTATTAATGGGGTTGACAGGCACAAACATACGCCATGCACAAATAGGTAGTCCCTCCCACAGCCAAACACACCTGCCCGGCAATACACTACCAACTGTTGCAGATCCCATAACCAGAACCTTACACGGCAAGGGCACAAGATGTTAACAGTACTCCATCCCACCTGTATGATGTCAGGCTGATATCAGTAACATTTCATGCAGTACAGTCAGGCTCATAATGACTCCCATTTTGCAGTCATCTGTTACCTTTGTTAGCCATAGTCCCGTACTGTTGGGCTGTACTTCAGAGATGTAGATCCCAAACAACGGTGTTCCCAGGACTGAACTCTGAGGTACTCCACTTGTCACTTGACTGGGGATGGATTTGGAGTCAGTTACACTTACAGTTTGGGTTCTGTCAGTAAGCTATGTGGCAAACCAGCGAGTGGCATAGGGATGTATAGTCGGATTAGTATGTTAATCTATGTTTCCAGACCAGGGGATGGTATTGAAGGGCTTGGCAAGGTCCACATAGCCTTTGTGGACAGCCTTATCCTCTTCAACAACTATGCAGACTGATTCAAAGCAGTCAATCATTTCAGGAGACAAGACTGGCCCACCATGAGCCCAATCTGTGTGGGGTCCAGTATTTGGGGGTTGCCAGTGTCTGCGTTCAAAAAATCCCTGATAATGCATTCCATGTCCATGCAGATCAGGCTCATCAGACTAATGTGACGGTAGCTCCAGGGATCGCAGGTGGATCCCCCCTTGTTGAGTGGGATAACTGCAGCTGTGCACCATTCAGTGGGCACCAGGCCTGATGTGAGGCTATGATTACACATGACAGTTAGGTGAGTTGCCATTCCATTTTGTAGTTCATGTAGTACACAGCCCAGGATGTCATCTGTTCCCATGGATGCTGTATTCTTAGTTGTGGGTAGTGCAGTTTCTGCCTGTGTGGTTGTGATTACTGGGCAAGGGAACCCTTTACATATTCAAATGGGCTCTTTTGTGGGTGTGAGGGGATAAATGTGGCACTAAATCAATCTGCCAGAATATTGGCACATTCCATGGGAGCAGTCTATGTAATGCCATTCTATTGTAGCTCAGAGCACTTTTGAGCATTGCCAGTTAGAATTCAGACATAACTATAGAATGCTGTGTGGTTGTCTGTGGAATCTGTGGTAATTTTAGTTACATAATCAGCTTTGGAGGATTCCATGAGGGATCTCAAGGTCTTACTGGGGCTGGTAAGGGAGTTGCATCCTTGGATTATCATTTTTCCTTCAACAGTGTCTACGTCTGTTGTATATTCTGTTAATGGCAGGAGACCACCAGACTGGATTGATTATTTGGGAGGTGAGCATCATGGTTCTATGTGGGATGTCAGGAATCATGCACAAGTGGCTGTGTGGGATTCATCAGTTGAACTGTCAGCTCCTGTCTCCATGGGTGTCACAAGCATTGTCACTTCTGCCTTGAGTAGCATGGAGATGGCCTTGGAGAGGTCTTTTATGTTTTATGAACAGCTGTATATACATTTCTTTCACATATTCAGTTTGATTAGCCTATGGTGGGATGACTTTGGTAGAACCGCAGACCCATATACTGTTGTGATGGCTGAATGGTTAACTACTGTGCCTATCGTATACAGGGTCCTGGGTTCATGACCTGCAAAGGCCAGTTATATTTGTTATGGTCAGAACAGCGGTGTATGCATACAGACTAATTAGGGCAATTTAGGTTAGTCACTCTCAATACAATTCAAATGCCCTACTTTGGCAATCCTGCTGATGTCAATCACTGTGAAGTACAGCTTTGAGGAAAGAGCATTTCAGTAATCTCTGCGGTGTGTGCTATAACAGCATAATGCTGTAATGTGATATGGAACTCTGGTAGGGGTTCTATTCTCACACATGGGAGTTTTGGATGCTTTTGTGTCTGTTCCTATGCCTGTGTAGAGAGCAATGCATGTCTGGCTAGTCACACTCACTACAATTCATTCACTCTACTTTGGCAGTCCTGCTGATGTCACTCACTGTGAAATAAACCTTTGGGGAAATTTTACTCCAGTAATCCCCATGGTGCATTCTATAATGGCATAGTGCTGTAGTGTAATAACTAGTTATTCAAGGGTTCTAATCCCACATGGGACAGGTGAGTGCATGTGTGTATCTTAATGTGCTGATGTTTGTTATTCATGTCCTGTGTGGAGGTGATTGTGAGTGTGTAACAACTGGACCCAATATTGAGTGTGTTTGTAAAATTTTTTATATGGTGCCCCTAGCATAAATCACAATATCCACCGTGCAGGGGTAACAGATGTGATGTATGTACATAGTCAGTCTCAGGTTTGAAACCCAGGACTGGTAATTGTGTGGCACAAACATGCTCACCTTTTACTCTCCTAACCCACCTTGACTTATCTTTGCCTCTGTCTGCCTCTCTTACTCCCTCTCTGGTGGATGTGGACACTTACACCTGCTTTGCTTAGGTAGCAGCATGTGTATTGTCAGTGATGCTCATGATCAGATGATGGCCTCTGCACAGATTACAGCCCTCCTCTAGCTGATTGCATGTGGAACAGCTGTGGTAACATTCCCATAGCCAATTGCATGGAAACACACTCCAATATCTAGGAACATCTTGTTGGTGTTGGGCCTTTTCATTTACTGTGAGCAGGAACTGGATCTGCTGTTTGGCAAACAGCATCACAGATGGATTGGAGACTTACCTCTGACAACACACACCGTGGAAACAGGCCAACACAAAGGAGGGGGGTGTGCCTGTCCTGACTACAGACTGTAAGTGCTGCTATACTGCAGTTGGGGTACTACTGGTTTAACAGGTGTGTGTGGATATGGCTGTCCTACATGTTTTAATACTTGTCATGTCAGTGCTATGTTTATGAGGAATCCCCATCTGTAGGGTCATCTGCAGACTGGGCAGTGGGTGGTGCCTTGTGTTCCTTGTGTTACCCACAGATCACCTATCTCTCAACTGCAGAAGGTAGTGTGAGGATTGCAGTCAGTAGATGGTGATAGCCGGGAGAGTTACTGACGTCATATCCCTCATAGGACATATGTTGCATCAAACCCTGTTACAACAGGAAATGTATGAGGTCATCACAGTGACATGTCAATACTGGGCCTGTGTTTGTACCTCCAGCCACAACCCTGTCAACCTTTGTACATATGTCATGCAGTAGGGGGTGCATATGTTCTGTACACCATATTCAGTGACAGCATATCTGATAAGCCAGTGAGATATCAGACTACTACACCATGTCCCATGCAGATGGGAACTGAAAGTTCAACTGCTGAGTCCTACACTAAGGCACTGTATGAGCACATCCACTCATGTATGAATTGTGCAATCCCAAATAGAATCAAGATGCTTTCCTCCAACAAAAGGAAGCCAGTCTGTTGGTCCCCTGCCATAAACAAACTTTACAACAAAAGGAAGAAACTGTTGCAGAAAAGAGGAAAATCCTGTGATGCAAAAAATTCCCTTACCGGCCTCAGTAAGAAGCTGAGATCCCTCATAAAATCCTCCAAAGCTAGATTCCATAGACAACCACAAAGCATAACTATTTCAAGAATCTAAATGGCAATGCTCAGATTTGCTCTGAGCTGCAACAGAATGGCATTAAATATACTGATCCCAAGGATATTGCCAATATCCTAGCAGATCGATTCAGTGCCAACTTCACCCTCTCTCTCACCACCTAAACAGCCCATCTCAATACCAAAAGATTGCCAAATTCCGGTAATAATGGCCACACAGGTAAAAAATGCACTTTCCAAAGCTAAGAATACAGCATCCATGGGACCAGATAACATCCCGGGCTGTGTACTACATGAACTACAAAATGAACTGACACCTCACCTAAGTGTCATGCTTAATCATACCCTCACCTCAGGTTTCGTGCCCACTGAGTGGCACACAGCTACAGTTATCCCACTCCACAAGGGGGGATCCACCTTGGATCTTGGGAACTACCACCCCATCAGTCTGATGAGCCTGATCTGCAAGGCCAAGGAACGTATTATCATGGAACTTATAAGCAAAGATATTGGCAACCTTCAAACACTGGACCCCACCCAGTTTGAGTTTGGGAAGGGGTGATCTTGTCTCCTGAACCTGAATGACTTCTTCAAATCAGTCTCCAGAGTCATGGATGAGGGTAAGGCAGTCAAAACAGCCTATCTGGACCTCACCTAGGTCTTTGACACCATCCCCCCACTCTGGAATCATAGATAAACTTACTACGCTGGGCATTAATCCCTATGTCACTCAATGGGTTGCCAACTGGCTTACTGACAGAACCCACACTGTAAAAGTAGCTGACTCCAAATCCAGCTCCAGACAAGTGACAAGTGGAGTACCTCAGGGCTCAGTCCTGGGACCGCTCTTGTTTGGCATCTACTTCTTTGAAGTACAGGCCAACACTAAGGGACTCTGGCTAACAAAGTTCGCAGATGACTGCAAACTGGGAGCCATTATTGAATCCACAAATGATGTGGATACTCTACAAAAGGGCCTTACAGAAACAGATGATTGGTGCCATAGCCATGGGCTTAAGCTCAATGCCAAAAAATGTATAGTTATCCCCTTTGGGAAAAAACATGTACCCGTGTGGCAGTACACTAAACACCAAAAGTTTTATAAGAGACTTAGGGACACAGGTGGACAGTGGTCTCACCTTCAATAACCACATCACCACAACAGTCAGGAAATCCTTCTATGTGGCACACCTCATCACTAAGGGCTTTTCATCCAGAAAAAAAGGAGGTCATTGTCCCACTGTACTCATCCCTCATTAGACCCATTATAGAATACAATTCACATTTGGTATGTACCTCTCAAGACATCTGCAACAACTGGAAAGGCCACAGAAATACCTCACTAAAAGAATCACAGGCCTAAAGCAGATGCCCTATGCCGACCACCTAAAAAACACCAGCTATACTCTGTCGCATATCATCTACTTAGAGGAGATCTCTACTTAAGATACAAGGCCATGTCAAACCCAGAGCTGTTGGACATGCTACACTTAAAGAAATCCCAATCCCTCAGAGCCACATGCTCCAGAGATCTAAACCTTGTCATCACAATAAACAAAATATGCTGGAGGGATAGGTTCCTGACTCAGAGACTCCCCAGACTCTGGAATAGACTGCCCATACATGTCAAGCAGAGTGCCTCCTTAGCCTCTTCAAAAGGAACCTTGATGATTGGATGTGAGAAAGGAAATTTACCCCGGGGATCACGTCGGTCACCCTGCTAGACTGGGGTCCAGGGAAGTAAATAGTGTGGGAAGAAATAGCCAGGGAATTGTTATGGCTAGGCTTGTAGCTATATTGTTATGGCTAGGGCTGATAGCCTAGTACCAACCTATGAACCTATTATGTATAACAGAGGTTATATTTGAGGACATAGCCTATGAATTCTGTGGTTGTGTGTACAGTACTGTTGTATGTGTAAGTCTGGTAATTGTCGACAGTGTGTGTATAGTGCATATGTACCTTGGCCTGTGTAGAGACTCTGGTAGATGTCATTGTTCTTGGTCCTATTCTATCTGATGTTACATGCTGCTCCACTGTATGTCACCCTATCAGCTTACATGTTTGTAGGGGCGAACACACACATGTCCCAAACCACAGACAGCCATCGGACCACACTGTGTAGCGGCCCAGTATATGTATGGTTGTTGTGTGAGTGGCTCATATGAGGATGGTGTACATCAGATAGTCCATATACTGTAATAATATGCTAGCTTACCATATGTGGCTGTGGCTGTGTTCACATTGGTTGTGGTTATGCACTTTCACACAGGTCTCTGTTACTGTTTGATGCGACATGCCTGTAATGCCTGCTATCTATGCAGGTACATGTGTATTCCCACATAGGGAATGTAGCCCAGTGTTGAGTCAGTCTGCCTGTAGCCTGCATTATGCTTTGTTACATGCCTAGCAGATTACTGTACTCATCCAGTGAGATGTCATGTCCAGATACTTGCCAGATGTACTGCTGCCTGGCCACCATAACAGTCATGTATGTCAGACAAAGCAGTGGGATGCTGTTCAGATGTATGTCAGTAACTAGTGGATAGTATGTGGCCATGGCACCTCTGTACCATTGGTTATTATGTGTTATGACAGACAGGGTTGTATGAATGCATAACCTATGGGGGCAAATGTATACCAGTATGTATGTGTTATACCCATCTACATGGCTGGTAACATCCACATTAACAGGCCTGGTCGACATGTCTTGCATGAAGGGGTTCTGTGTATACCCCTGGAATGACCCGAGTGTGTCAGATTGTCCACATATATTGGCCATATTGCAGCTGTAGTCCACAGGGTTGTTACTGTGCTAGCAGTGGTACTGTACTATGATGACCTTAGGATGTCTGTAAGTAGCCAATGGCAGACATGTTAACAGCAGATGTGGCCTCCCACACACACTATTTCTGTGAAAACAATCCCTATTACAGTAGCTATAGTCTACAAATATACCTGCACTACATACAGACATCCCCTTACACTGAGAGGTTGGGACTATTGGGGCTGAGGTAGGGCTCCACTCCATGTGCAGGATGTGGCACACTTCATTACTAAGGGCTTTTCATCCAGAAAAAAGGAGGTCATTGTCCCACTGTACTCATCCCTCATTAGACCCATTATAGAGTATAATGCCCCATTTGGTATGTACCTCACAAGACATCTGCAACAGCTGGAAAGGCCACAGAAATACCTCACTAAAAGAATCACAGGCCTATGCCATATGCTGACCATCTAAAAAAACTCCAACTATACTTTGTGGCATATCATCTACTCACAGGCAATCTCTGCTTAACATACAAGGTCATGTCAAACCCTGAGCTGTTGGACATGCTCCACTTAAAGAAATCCCAATCCCTCAGAGCCACACGCTCCAGGGATCTAAACCTTGTCATCACAATGAACAAAACATGCTGGAGGGATAGGTTCCTGACCCAGAGACTCCCCATACTCTGGAATAGACTGCCCATACATGTCAAGCAGAGAGCCTCATTGGCCCTCTTCAAAAGGAACCTTGATGATTGGATGGAAGATAGGAAATTCATCCCGGGGATCATGTCAGTCACCCTGCTAGTCAGCGGCCCAGAGAAGTAAATATTGTGGGAAGAAATATCCAGGGAATTATTATGGCTAGGCTTGCATAGGCCCTAGGGCCGATAGCCTAGTACCAACCTATGAACCTATGAACCTATGAACATATGGTGAACATACATGTATAAATAAGTATACATATATCCATATAGATATGTACACATATACATATCTTGCTTACTGTATGACAACGGTTTTACATATATGTGCCAGTGTTCCAGCCTCCGTGCTCCACCTACATACCAGGCTTTGCACATATGACATGCTGTCAGGGGTTGTTATGTAGCTGGCTGTGTGTATGTCATGCTGTCATTCCTGCCATCACTCCACTGCTGTTGTGTACCCAACACATACTGGGGGGTTGGGGCCATATATGTGTGGGTTTTACCTACACAATACATGTGTAACCTAATGCACTCCAGAATCTAGTGTATGTTACAGTGGTATATGGCCCAGTATTAGTGAGTGTAGGGGGGGTGCACCATGACTAACCTAGCCTGTTGCAACATGTGTGGATATCTGGGATAGGCTGCCTTAAGGTATCTGGATGTACTTTACCATACAATCCACCTTGGTAAAATGCAGGCCTACTGCCTCCTGCCATACGGGATGTTCTGTTTGTCAGTGTAATTGTGATGGTGTCAGGTATGCCTTGTTATGTAACAGATGCATCCCATTGTGTCAAGTGAGGTCTGTCCCCCCTAGGGATTGTGCACAGAGTGTAGATAGAGGCTGTTGACCTATACATCTGTATTACGTACTGGTGATTCTCTGGAATGCTGTGGCCCAGTCTGTCATTACTAATGTACTACTTGGAGGCCTCGGCCTGGACAGAAACATATGTCAACCTTTCCAGACTACTGTCTTAGTATAACTGTTTCACAGCTGCATGACACTGATCATATGGATATCAGTGTCTAAACAGCTATATGACATGGCATATACAACTGTCATAGTACACAAATAAAGCTTTCACATTTATTTATGCACACCTGTGTGTGGTGTTATACCCTTAGATATCTTTGTGGGTATATGTTGCAGGCTATGAATGTCATTTGTATGGGTGGCTCATACAGTTTCCAGCTGGTAAGGTGGTGACTGTAGGAATACTGGCTGCTCCATATTGTGTACATGTACTACATATGTATATTATTGTACAAATCTGTGTGTGTGTGTAGTTACATATATATATATATATATATATGTATATATATATATATATATATATATATATATATATATATATATATATATATATATATATATATATATATATATATATATGTATATATATATATATATATATATATATATGTATATATATATATATATATATATATATATATATATATATATATATATATATATATATATCTATATATGGGACCTGACACTTGCACGAATTTAACTTTCACTGAAAGTCAAATTACACACATACCAAATTGCTGTTCATCAAGCAGCAATTTTGGGTATGTGTGAGTGGTGTACGTCGTGACTGCGGTGAGAGTTAGGGAATATTCCTTTACTCCACTGTAGTGCAACATTGGAGTGAGAATATTTAAGTAGGTGTGTGGGGCACAGCCCATTATTAGAGGTGCAAAGCCCCCCTGCAAAAACATTTAATTAGTGGTTTTGTTTTTTTTTCACAGTTTAATGGAAGCGCTTTTTTGATTAAAATGCTTTCATTAAACTGTGATCGGTATATATGGATTTGGACACTTGCTTTTTCGAGCAAGTGTCCTAGATCCATGTATATATATATATATATATATATATATATATATATATATATATATATATATATATGTATATACACACCTGTATCTGCATATATGTGTCTATGTATATGTATCCTAGGGATGGCCATGTCGTGTCTGGTCCTGGTTATGGGATCTGCCACACTTGGTACTGTATTAGAGGGGGGTCGTGCTTGGCTGGGGTGTATACTATACGTACCAGACGTATAGTGTGTGGGGCCTCTCAACCCCATTAACATTGCATGAGGACGTATATGTTGTTTATTTCCCCATTATCTACAGATGTATGTCCATATATACCTATGTATGTGTGTGTGTGTGTGTGTGTGTGTATGTGTGTGTGTATATATATATATATATATATATATATATATAACCCGCCGTATATACTTAGACATGTAGATGTGGACATATATATCTATAGATGTAGGCATTTGCATGTTTATATGTTCATAAATATTTATATGTGTCTATATATATATATATATATATATATATATATATATATATATATATATATATATATATATCTATATATATATACATACATGTATCAGTATGTTGTAACCTTTTAGACATTAATATATTTACTCACACACATACATCTACATGTTGGAATACATTCTCTGTACTGTTGAATGACTGGGCTGGATGATATCTTTGCGAATACATGAAGGATCTGTATATCTGAGATGGCATAGTGGTAAATCACTTTGGCTACAGTGTGCAGGGTACTGGGTTTAATCCTAACAGAGGCTGCTTATTTTGTTGCTAGGTAGAACAAGGGCCATTGGAAACAGTGTGATTAAGGCACTTTTGAGCAGTTGTAAATTGGTTTGCGCGGGTTTGCGTGACGTAAGCACTGCCAACCTCTGCTTATGTTTTCTTACAGTCTGTTGGCTTCGATTTCTCAACCTGTGTAGGCATAGCTTACCCTCATGCAAACCCACGCAAACCCGTTTACCGTTGATTAACAGTGCTTAACGCCACTTACCCCCGCGCTAATTCCTTTAAAAGAAAAGAAAAAGGGGTTGATAGGAAAGTGGTGAAAAATTGGGCACAAAGAGGGAAAGACAGAGGGGAAAATAGATAGGCATGTGCAGGAAGAGTATAGGAAAGGTCCATAGCTGCCCATTTCTTCTACAGCAACAGCTGTGCATATGCACTATATTTGCTGGTACCTTTGGACCCTCAAATCCCTGGGGGAGGGGTAAGGTCAACTTATATTCATTGTGAAGCCAATTAGACCAGATTACATGGGTCCAGTGGACACATGTGCAAAATGGGCAGCTATGTATGGGGCGGGATTTTTTTTGTGGGAACAGATTGCCCTTTGTTTTTTTTTCAGGTGAGAGTGGGATTTTGGGGAGGGGTAGTAGGTGTATTGGGGGGGTTGTGTAGGTTAACAGACAAGACACACAAGATGCTTACAGGTCCAGTATATGACACATGTGGGGGGGTAAACACCTTGGACAGGAGGGGTGTTTGGAAGTTGCAAGCCCATGAACCCCCAACTGGAAACAGTGGGACTGAGGTCACCACCCATGGGCAGTCACCACTGCACCTTCACAGCCTCGAAGGTGGCTGTGCTGGGGGCTGTGTAGGAGGGGCAGGCTTACCCTCTATTAGCGCCACTTGGCCGTCAAGCTGGCATAGCCACTCTCGATACTCTAGATTGAGCTCCCTATGCATCACGGCCTGGACCTGTTGACAGGTGACAGGTTCCCCTCCGCTCCTGCTCCAAGGGGGGGTGAGCCCTATCCCCTGTAGCAGTTCCTCCCGAAGGTGGTGCAGGGCCCATGGAGGAAGAGATTCCAGGCTGGGCCCCAGGTGTGCTGGTGCCTTGTGTCATGGCCAGCTGAGGTGGGACAGGTGGGTCTGCTGGGACCGGCCTTCCCATACGAGCTGTGTTATCACAGGTTTATGGCAGATATGGGTTAGTAACAGTTAACAGCATTCAGGATTAGTTATAACAGCATGCATAGGTATTCCCATTAACCCAACACACCAGATTTAACACAGTTGCAGAGCAAGCAGAACACATGTATATATGGAACAACAGTGGACATTACAGGAGCATACGGGTGTCATTGATGGCAACAGGCCACCAATATGGGTGTATTTTAACATGGCACATGCATAGAAACAAATGTGAATATTTATTAACCATTAGGACATATGTCCCAAAAATGTTTGGAGTGTACACATACCATTTGAGGAGTGTCTTTGGGTTATTATGCACATATGGTAGGGGTGACAGAGAGGATTCAAATAACAACTAATATATCCTTGACGTTTTCACAACATTCTTAGTCACTTAAGTTATCTTTCCCTTACATGTATTATTACACTATACAATGGCCTTATATTGTACACCGGTATGTTTATAGATTATTATATGTGTTACCTGTGTCTTAAATGCAGGCATAACAGGCTGCAGGTGTTAATGCAACATATGTTAAGAATTGCTGTCATACACTTTGGATGAGGTGCTAGAATGACAGGTTTGTTTTCATATACATTCTCTGTCTATGTATACATTTGACTATCAGTTATATGTCATTGACAGCTGCCTACATTTCTTGGATCATCACAGGGTAGCAAGCTGGTGATATGGGCCATTTATCTGGACATGCTAGACAGATGGGAACAGTTGTGGGGTATAAATATGCAAATAACTTACAATTTGAACATTCAAGCAAATTCTGTACAGTTGTTGGGTGTAATTATGCATACAATTATGCTTTCCATCTGAACATTGTATCACAGTCTGTAAGGTTGTGGGGTGTGATTATGCATACAACTTAGTAACACTCCCAGGAGTCAAATCCCTGCTGTGTATGACAAAAAATTATTGCTAACATCACAATACACTGTGCTATCAGGGAATTGATGCAGAGCTTTTGACTGTTTTCTATCTAAATCTCCCTAACTTGTACGACATGACTGACCTCTTGGCAATTCTAACATTGTTATGCAGAACTTCATACCCATTTTATCTGCATACCACAGTGTGGGTGACACTGCTTAAGATACAACAGTACTATTTATAGTATGGAACAGATCGCCAACATATGAGAGAAGAGTAAACAGAAGCACTCCAGGGGTTATACTATTACACATTTATTTCTACTGGTACAACACTTTCTAAGGCTCTTATATTCTTTGTTATGACAGTACATGCAGACTGATTACTAATATGCCCCGCAACGCAGCCTTTGCAGCCTAGCATCATCGGCTTGCTGCTTCACAGCCCGTTCATCTGCAGCTGTCAGAGAAATGCATTGATATTTAGCCATACCTATTCAGAGTTTACACAAGCTAGGCAATTATTTACTACTTTGTAGAATATGTACTTAGTACTGGGGCATTGGCCATCTGCTGACACTTCTGGATCCACTGTTCCAGGAAATCCCACCTCCACGGCTTCAGGTCAGCATGGTGGTGCCTGACCTGCTCACCAGTCCGGGAGATACCTGTGGCACTGGTGAGGTCACGAGCGAGACTGTCCCAGGCCTCTGTTTTGTACTACGAGCCCTGGTACTGGTCCTGCAATAGTCTATGATCATGGTGTTTTACCAGGAGCCATATCATGAATTATGACTCATGGATGCCCCAGTGCTGCACTCTACCTTCACCCATACCAGCCATTTTGCCTACAGTAGGAAGCTACAACAAGTTATGAGACATATTCCCACTTGTGTGGTTTAAATACGGCCATTTTTCCGCACTTTGCCGTGATTGGCCAGTTTTGAAAAGGCTAAGCTATGGGCATACCTGCTTACATAAGGTTGGCACTGTTTAAAGAAGTATACCACTAGGCAGTTTGAACTGGCTCCCCTACATATTGCTTACACTTGCTAACATGAGCTGTGCTTCGCTTAGCATTGCTTCATAGTTGATTATCACTATATTTGCCATTTGGCAATGATTTATTCTTCATTACAGGTTATACATGTGTCTGGTATCTGTGATTCATGTGAACTTCAATACTTTATTACAATAACACCTCAAAATATGCTTACTGCAGTACTCCAGTTCACATATTTATGTTCTGTGGCACGTTATCCAACATCACACTGTACATAGATTGAGATCACATGTTGGGTTTGATTTTCCTGTGGTGAGGATTAGTTTGCTGATACCTCATGCATATCTATTGCTATGATGGCTTAGTGGTTAACTCCTGTGACTATAGCGCACATGGTCCTAAGTCTGAGCTTTGCAGAGGCAGTTTATTTTGTTGCTGGGCAGAACATGGGCCATTGGATCCAGAGTGATTAAGGCCCTTTAAAGCAGTTGTAAGCAGGTTTGCGTGGGTTTGCATGATGGTAAGCACTGCTAACCTCCGGTTACACTTTCTTATACTCAGTTAGCTTCTACTTTGCTTAATCTGTGTAGGTAATGCTTACCCTCGCAGAAACACACTTACACAAGCTTACTAGTGCTTATATATGCTTACTACTGCTTACTTGTGCTTAAACCTGCTTACTAGTGCCTTATTCATTATGACACTGACACTTCACATGTGCATTTAATGCAGTACTCCGGTTCACATTTAAATGTTATTATGTAGGTTATACGGCAAAATTATGTAAAATTATGTTCATATACAGATTTTACATGGAAAATGATATGTGCTGCAGTGGGACTCGAACTGGGAATGCCTGTTCATTAGGCGGATGCTCTAACCACTACACTGTTGCTGTGCTGTGTCATCTGCATATATATTCCTTGTTATCCTCTTCAGCCTTTTCTGCTGCTTTAACCATAGGTAAGTGTTGGGCACACCCGTGCACCTACAGTTAGCTGTACTCGGGGTTTTAAAAAATAAATAAATAAAAGGGTCTCCATTTTATTTAAATGTTCTGTTGCTGTTGAACACAAGGGGACTGTTGGGGATATGCAGACACCTATGAGCAGTCATGCTCATTTATTTACATTTTCTTCTGTTCTACTTTGCAGGGGCATGTTTATTCTGAGAGCTCTGCTCTCAGACATGCTCCCTGCACTCGTCCACACTCCATGTAGGATTTGGAGCTCAGTCGGCATGCCTTCATTAATATGCATGGCACGCTGCCATCCTCCTCTTAAACTGCCGCTTCCATGCAGGACTACATTAGTCCTGCATGGAAGTTTTGTAAATCTGGGGGTATAAGTTGTCAGGTTATCACATTATGGTCAGAAAGCAGACATGTTATACTCTTTACTCTGTCTAAGCTATTTTTTAAATCTGTGGATATATATATATATTCTGTCAGTTCTTGATTGAGTTCCATGTATGTGGGGATAGTGTGAAAAATGGAGCGAATCCAGGACTGCATATTCTTGAATGTCTCTGAGTTGTAATAGGTCTATACATTTTTTAAGTACTTTAGCTGATGGGGATAGCTTTCTTTTTTTTTTGTGGAGTTCAAGTCTTTTTCTTTTGTTATACAATTGAAATCTACTGCTATTATAAGACTTCATTTCAGTTTATTTATGATTTGTTCCACTTGTTTTTTAAAAGTTTTTACCCCTATCCCAGGAAACCAGTATAGGTTTATGAGTGCGTAGCACTTTTTGTTAATTTCCAGTGTAGCTGAACACATTAATCCTTTATCATCTTTATATGTATTAATTATTTTAGGCGCAGGAATGGTGTTTTTCTATAGTAGTGTTACACCTCTTTTCTTTTGTGTATGATGTGAACTTGAGAGTATGGTATACAATTTAGGAATGAGTCTAATAATATCTAATTGTAGCAAGCGTGTCTCTTGTAAAAAAAAAATAATAATCTGGAAATTATGTGATCTTGGGTATCTAAATAAATTCCCTCTCTTACATCCGTTATTTAAGCCATTAATATTTAATGATATACAATTTGAAGCCGTCATTATGTTACATCAATAGGATTAAAGTTTAGTATAGTAAACTATATTTATCACTCCCCTATATATTGATCTCTTATAATTGGAAATGTGGATATTGATTACATTTGTATATACAGAAATTTTAAAAAGGATTTTTATAGACACCCTGAACTTTAAACTAGGTCCTATTAACTGTAAAAAAAAAAATTGCCCTAACTTCCCTCTCCCACCTGGAGTCTAAAACTACCTGCTCAGGTAGTAAAACTATCCAAGTATTTCCTTCCATTCTAAAGTAAGTAAAAAGACAACTAAACTTTAGCCTGCTAAATATTCTGAAGTTTTTCTTAATAATCAATGTGATAGTTAATAAAATATATTAACAGTTCATTCTCTAGAACATATAATAAGTTTTTAATACCTGAAGGTTTAGATTTATTTATCTTACCAACATTTTATTAATTTAATACAGCATATACATGAAGAATAAACATTTATATCAAAGTATAGGAGAATAAATGTGTGTGCTTCCTTTTAATTTCAGAATTCATTTCGGTTGTTAGTTTTAAAGACTGCATTTTAGGACTTATTTATACCTCCTAAGTTCTTACTTATTTCATACTTTGTCATTACCTCCCTCCTCTCTCAATAATCCACCCTTTGTTTCCCTATTTTTTGTTGTTGTTTAATAAGAAAAAATATTTAAATATATAGGTATTTCATAACATTTTAGAAATCTTACAAGTTAAACATTCTAAGAGAGAGAGTAGTATGTATTTTGCATGTGAGTTAATACCTTAGTCAACATTGTTGAACTGAAACTTATTGCAATTTTCTTAATATTCAAATTGTGTCAGAGCCAAGATACATAAGCAAACAGCAAACTGAAATATTAGCAGTGTCATACCTGTGTGATATTATTTTTTCTGTACAACAATTACTGAGCTTCACTCAAATGTTATACATTCTTCAGCTGGTTTGAAAATATGAGAGTCATTATTGTCTTTAGCACAGTGTTCTTTAATTGTTTTACTTTGCCCACCTTAGATACATATCTTACTAGACTTACAACTAGATAGTTAAGACACTTATTCAACTTGCATTACTTATTTTCTGAGTAGAATAATGACTAGTCACATACCATGCTGCTAATATGTTAATATGACTGCAATAGTTAAATATGATAAAAAGGTATTTCAATTTAAAATGGAGCTTTTAACATTATCAATACAGTGTCCAATGTTAATACCTCAAATGGAAGTCTTTCCCTTCAGATAAAAATAAATAACATTTTTAGTGTGTTATCAATGTTGTTAATGTTGATAAATTGCCGGTTTGACTAGTATGTGCTTTGTATACTTAGTCCCATTTTCATTAGCAAATATTTTAAGACTGAATTATTTCCTTGTATTGTCTGTTTTCTAGTTGAAAGCAATTATCATCTGTGTTCTACTGTGTTAAGTATGTCTGCTGTCCAAAGGCTTTTTCCTAGCTAATGATTCTATTACAATAGTAGGGAGAGCTAGTTTGGAGTGAAGTGTCATGTGTTGTTCAACTCTTTAATGTTTATATGATATATGATATATGATGTGACTTCACTTTTATTTGATATAGTAACTTCTTATCCATGCAGTTGTGTGAAGTCTTTTTGTTGCTGTGTTTAACTTAATTAGCTTTTTTTGGATAAGTTAAATAAAACTTCCATTATTTATTAAATTGCTTTTTGAATTAATGTAAGAAATATGCTTACTGAAGAATGATCGTGCTTTACTTGCTGTTCGTATTAGAGAACAGCATGTGTGAACAATTCTGTGGCAACCAGAAGCATTTCCGGTCTTTCAGAGTGCCTCATCTCATTCAACGCTTATCTTAGATCAGCTGTGGGAATTTCTTGTTAAGTTAAAGCCTTTGCCCTCTTGACTGTGGCAGGAATGAGGATTTTAAAGGAGTCAATTTGGTTAACAGCTACATTTAGTTAGCTCGTGTGTTTGTCTTTTACAGTTTGGATTTTAACTGCAATCTGCTCATAAGCAAATCGGAAAACTGTGGCCACAAAAACAAACAAAACAACTCACTGTTAAGAATCTTCATGACAGTTTGAGTACTTCGGAAAGTATTCCGTTAGTTTTACACAATCTAACTGGTGATAATACCACTAGACATCACTGTAATTAAAACTAATCAGTGCAATCAACACTATATTATCTGATGGCAACCATTACATGCAGTTTTATCTCTAAACATACACTGTATTGAAGTCTGCTTGGACTTGTTTATAATTATCATTAGAGCACATCAATCACTAGAGATAAAAAAAACAGTGCAACAATATCTTCTATTTTTGTACATTATACCTCTGACTCTGCAAAACGGCAGCATATAAGAGTGCAGTGACACATATTTAGATCTGTGGCTATCTTAAACTCCAGTCAAAACATTCAAAACATTTTTACAGCATCACTGCTAAGAAGATTTTAACTGTAAATGTTTTATCAAAATGCAAATGAGTTACAAAATAAATAGTTTTATACAGCATTTATGTAATAATAAGATAAATATAAGAAATGTTGGTTTAAATGTTATTAATTGTGCATTTCCAGTTGTTTGAGTTTGATTATAAGTATATTAAAACTGTAACAAGTGTAGATAGTATTGTGTAGATACATATTAAATAACTAAAATTACCTTTTTTATGGTACAGGTGGATGTTGACTGTGAGATTCTGCATTACTTTATAGAACTGAAATTGCTGAGCTGTGTTAAATGAAGAATATATTTGATTACCTTGTGGTTAGATAAAAGAAAAATAAATAAGTTATTTTTCTTTTAATTTCTTCTTTTCACTGGCTTTCCAATTTTTTTTCTGCTTGTCTCTTTAATGAACTGTTATTTCATTCCATATCTTGTTTTACCCAGTACTTCCTTTGTTTTTAATTAAGGTATAGCATTGTCCAGATCTTCAAAGATTTTAGTTTCATCTTTAAGAAATATTTTCAGTCTGGCTGGGAAGAGCAGATGTATTTTAAGCTGACTTTTTTGAGTTTTTTTATTAAAGGTATAAAGGTTTTTCTTCTAGTCATCATTGCAGTTGAAAATTCATTGTCAAACTTTATTGTTTGGTCCTGAATTTTTATAGGAGACTTAGCCCAAGCTGTCTTTAGGACTAAATCTTTATCTTGTGTAGAGAAAAATCTTACTGTTGTAATCTTGGACTTGACTTCTTTAAAAGGGGTGTTGTTTTGGATGGAGATCTGTGAGCTCTTTCAATGCCAAAAGAAACACCTTCTGGGAGTTCAAGTGTTTTAGGGATCCAAGTTGTTAAACAGTTTGAAATGTTGTCATTTTCAATTTTTGATATTGTTCCTGCGGGATCTATTTTCTAAATAATTTATCTTTTCCAGCAACAAGGTGTTTGGTTTCAGTAAAAACTCCAAGTTATGTTCATCTTCTGTTAGTCTTCCTTCAAAGTCATTCAGGGGATCTTCTATCCCAGAAATCTGTACTTTTTGTTGATCTACAGTTTCTTGTATTTGTCCCATTTGTATTAAAGTATTTTCTTTGAAGTTCTCTATTTTGTGTCCATTCTGTCCATCTTAGGAGAAATCTCTTGTAAACTAGTAATAACAAATTGTATATCCTTCCTTAGTGATGAGTCCTAAGAGGGTCCTTTTGTGTGGCTCATTTTGAGTTTGAAGAATTATAGGTTCATTGGTTCATAGGTAGGTACTAGGCTACTGGCCCAAGGGCCTAAGTAAGCCTAGCCAACAAGGTTCCCTGGCTTACACCACCCACGAACGTTAATTTCCTGTGCCCCTGTTGAGCAGACCCACAGAAGTGATCCCCAGGGTGTATTTCCTATTTCCCATCCACTCATCAAGATTTTTCTTGAAGAGTGCTAATGAGGAACTTAGCTTGACATAGATGGGTAGCTTGTTCCAGAGTATGGGAAGTCTCTGGGACAGGAACCCATCCCTCCAGCATGTCCTGTTTATTGTGATGACAAGGTTTAGGACCCTAGAGCATGTAGCTCGGACAGATTGGGATTTCATTAGGTGTAGTATGTCCAACAGCTCTGAGTTTGACATAGCTTTATATGTTAGGCAGAGATCACCTTGGAGTAGACGATATGCTACAGAGTAAAGCTGGAGTTTTTTGAGACGGTCAGTGTAGGGCTTCTGTTTGAGGCCAGTAATCCTCTTTGTGAGGTACTTCTGTTGCCTCTCCAGCTGCTGCAAATGTCTTGTGAGGTACATTCCAAAAGCGGCATTATACTCTACAATGCGTCTAATGAGTGTCAAGTAGAGGGTAACAATGACCTCTTTTTTCCTGGATGAGAACCCTTTTGTTATGAGATGTGCCACGTATAAGGATTTCCTGAGTACTGTGGCAATGTGATTATCAAAAAAGAGGCTGCTGTCCACCTGGGTCCCAAGGTCTCTTATCACACATTCGGCGTTAAGTAGACTGCAACCTAGGGGATGACAATGCACGTTTTGGTATTGAACTTGAGATCATGCCTCTGACACCAGGTATCTCTCTCAGTGAGGCCCTTCTGTAGGATGTCCACATCATTTGGGGACTCAACTATGGCTCCTAGTTTGCAGTCATCTGCAAACTTTGTTAGCCAGAGGCCTTCTGTGTTAGCCTGTACTTCAGAGAAGTAGATACCAAACAAGAGAGGTCCCAGGAATGAACCTTTGTCACTGGTTTGAAATCAGATTTGGAGTCTGCAACTTTTACAGTGTGGGTTCTTTCAGTGAGCCAGTTAGCAACCCATCTTGTGATGTAGGGATTTATACCTAGTTTAGTGAGTTTAGCTATAATTCTAGAACTGGTGATGGTATTGAAAGCCTTGGCGAGATCAAGATAAGTTGAGTGAACTACCTTACCCTCATCTACAGCTTTGGTGACTGCCTCAAAGATGTCAATCAGGTTCAGGAGGCATGATCTGCCTTTCACAAACCAGAACTGGGTGGGGTCCAGAGTTTGGAGGTTACCAATGTCTTTGTTTATGAGTTCCATGATGATACATTCCATGGCCTTGCAGACCAGGCTCGTCAGGCTAATAGGGCAATAGTTCCTGGGATCAGTGTGGTGGTTCCCCCTTTGTGGAGTGGGATAACTGTTGCTGTGAACCATTCAGTGGGCACAAAGCCTGATGGGAGGCTATGATTGAACTTGGTGCTTAGGTGGGGAGCCAGTTCATTCTGAAGTCCGTGTAAAACACAGCCTGGGATGTTGTCCAGTCCCATGGATGATGTGTTTTGGGTTTTAAAGACTGCAACTTTTACTGTGTAGTTGTGATTATAGGGACTCTGCATTCTTCCTGTATAGATATGGGCCCTTTAGGGGGTGAGAGGGGGGTAAAGTTAGCACTGAACCTATCTGCCAGGATGTTGACAATATCAGTTCTGTAATTTTCGTGCTGTTGTGCTGTAACTCAGAGCAGATTTGGGTGTTGCCATTGAGATTCTTGACATAGCTATAGAATGCTTTGTGGTTGCCCTTAGAATCAGTGGTGATTTTGTTTTCATAGCTAGCTTTGGAGGATCTTATAAGGGATCTCAGCTTCTTACTGACGCTGACCAGGGAGCTCCTCCGCTCATGGGATTTTACTCTCTTTTGCAACAGTTTCTTCCTTCTGTTGTAGATTTGTTTATGGCAGGGGACCACCAGATTGGCTTCCTTTTTTTGGAGGATAGCATCTTGGTTCTGTTTGGGATAGCATGATCCATGCACTCTTATGTAAGTGCTTATAGAGTGTGTTTGTGTAGGATTCAGCAGTCATAACTGTATTGTCAATCTGCATGGGTGTCATGAAGTTCACCACTTCTGTCTTAAGAAGCATGAAGTTGGCTTTGGATAAATTATTTACCATGGTTTCCTTAATGGGGGGTGGGGGTGGGATGTGGATATTTAGAGTGATTAGCTTATGATCAGTTCTGACCAATGAGGAGTTGACTTCAGATGTGGAACACCAGTCACTCATGCTGGTAATGACTAGGTCTAGGATATTGTTGCCCCTGGTGTGGGTGTGGATAAGTTGATCCAGGGCACTGGAATTTATGAATTCCAGAAAGCATTGAGCAAAGGAGTTGGTACATGAGTAGTCTTCCCAGTTAATGGTGGGGTAGTTGAAATCGGTCATCATTAGGGTGTTTGGTTGAACTTCCAAGTGATATTTTGACAGGAAAGTATGAAATTAACCAGTTCTTTTTTGAATATTTCTTCTATAGGTATTATATCTTAAAATTATTTGTTGAAAAAAACTGAAAGGAATTATAAAAAATTGAAATTTCCTGTCAAGAATGTAAAGGTTATAGCAGAGCTGATGAAAAGTGCTGTTAGTCAGTCAGCATCTTGGCCACACCCCCCTTCCTTAGAAATTTCTGAGGGTGGACTTGTGGGAACAATGTCTTGTGGTATATTGGGTGGTGACAGGGGGGTTCTCACTGAACCTATCAGCCAGCAGCTTAGTAATATCACCAGGTTCAATATATGTTGTGCCATTTATAACAAGTTCAGTTCAAATCTGGAATTTTCCCTTGAGGTTGCAGACGTAGCCAAAGAATGCCTTGTGGTTACTTATGGCTAGTGTGGCCAATTTAGATTCATAGTCAACTTTGTTTTTTTTTTCACCAGGTATCTAATTTGCTTATTTAATCCAACAAGAGAGTCCTTTGAGTTTGAAGACCATTTTCTATTGCTTTTAGATAGCAATTTCTTTTTCCTGTTATACAGGCTTATTCTTACATGAGAAACTTAGTTTTATCCTGTTTGGTGCAGCTGAGTCAGTGCAGCTATGGAGATGTTTATACAAGACATTGGAATACACCTCAGCAAATGTATCCTTGCTATCAGTAGGGGTCAGGCTATGAAACTAGCAATATCATGTTATAACAGAGTATAGTTTGGTTTGGAGACATTTTTAAGTTTAGTTCCAGTTGGGGGAGGATCAGACACGATTATTACTTTTAGTGTGACTGACTTGGAGACAGATCTCACTAGAGAAGACTGTACACTTGGGATGGTACAATAATCATTCATGTTCATGAGAAATAGATCCAGGATGTTTGAACTCCTGATAGGGGTGTCTACTAACTGGTCCAGGGCATTGGAGTTTACAAAGTTCAAGAATATCTGGGTGAGCACATTGGTACAGGTGCAGTTAGACCAACCTATTGATGGGTAGTTGAAGTTTTCCAAAATCGGGGTCTTTGGTGGTATATTGAGGGACTCTAGGAGGGCCAGGTAGTAATTGTGGGTGTCCTGGTTTATGGAGGGGGGGGGGGGTCCTATAACTGTTGATAATATGAAGAGGAGTTCTATCTGCAGAGAGTTGTACATGAGGAATTTTGAGGGAATCATGTAGATGTACCAATCTGGAGGAGTATTTATTTTTTATTTATTTTTATTTTACATTTGTTGACCGGGATAGTCCAACTGGATACATGTTCATTTTCAGAGGAGGCCCGGGGAGAAAAGCTCCAAAGGTAGTTACAAAAGCAAACATGACAAGAATACACATTTAAAAAAATTTACAGACTCAGTTTAGACATTTGAGTTTTACAATCTAAAAAATATTTATTTATTTTATTTATTTTATTTTATTTTATTTTACATTTGTTGACCGGGCTAGTCTAGCTGGATACATGTCCATTTTCAGTAGAGGCCCGGGAAGAAAAGCTCCAAGAATAAACAAAAAAACAATAAACAATAAAAAACATATATAAAGTACAATCTTGAAAAAGTTTACAGAAGAACACGTGCAAAATTCAATCAAGGAAGAAGTACCAATAAAGTTGTATACCAAAAACAATATAGAAAATAGTATTGAGTAGAACAGATGTATAAATAAGAAAAACGTTTTTTTTTTTTTTCATACTACCATTGAGCACGACTGGAGCAGTAAACAATAAGGGAATATTCATGAGAGGATGTAATATACAAGTATATATAAAGAATTCACTCAAAAGTTTCAGATTTTGTAGGGAAGGCTTAGGATGATGCAGGTAGTTATTAGTGAGAAGTATAACAGTTAGTCAGGGATAGTACAGGAACATAACCAGTGTGACTTGAGATGAAGCTTGAGTTTCTTTTTAAAAAGTATATGAGAGCAGAGAGTTGTGAGTTCAGTGGGTAGTAGATTCCATAGCTTACCAATGGTATTAGAGAAAAGGGAGTACCTGCTAAATTATTGGATCTGCAAATGTTAAACAGTAGTTTGTTAGAACAGCGTAAGTTTTTAGGATTATGGTAGGGGGTAAGTAGGTTTGAGAGTATAGGAGTATTGGTGGGTTGATACAGGGTTTTGTGGGCAATAGTAAGCTGTGAAAAGTGTAGATGGTGTAGAAACCCTAACCAATCAAGTTGTTTAAGATTACGACAGTGATGAGTTCTGAAAGGAGAGGCAGTAGCAAATCTGGCAATTTTCTTATAGGATACTGTCAGTTTGTTAATGTTGGTTTTAGAAAGATTTGTATAAATGGGTGAAGCATAGAGTAGAGTAGAGATGAGATGAGTTCTGGCTATAGCAGTCCTGACTGCTGGTGTAAGAAAGGGTTTAATTCTATAGAGGGATCCAAGTTTCTTGTTGACTGTTTTTATCGTACTGTTAATATGCGTGTCATAGTTGAGATTATTATCTATAGTTATTCCTAGGAGTTTGGTAGTTAGGTCTGGAGAGATAACAGTACCATTGTTAGATGTAAGTGTAAAATGTGCGGGGGTGGACTTATGGGTTGGTGAGAAGAGAAGCAGTTTTGTTTTCTTTGGGTTTAGGAGGAGGCAGCGGTTTGTAAACCATTGTTCAACAGTATTAAATGCATTCTGGGTAAGGGTCTGCAGTTTGAGAAGTGGCTGAGCAGATAATAGTGGAGTCATCTGCATACTGAATGCAGGTAGTATATGGAATTGCTGACTGAAGGTCATTAATATAGATGGAAATAGGAGTGGACCTAAAAAATTATGATATAGCACACTTAAAATAATAGTTTGAAAAGTAATATTACACAAGTATTACCAAAGGTTTATTCAGGTTTAGAGCAAGAACATAGCCGATGCATATTAAAATACTGTTTGTGTTAGAGAGGTCTCTAGAGTGATGCCATCAGGCAAAGCGTTCCAAGTTTTACCAGGAGAATTGGCAAATAGTCACTGGCAAAGTTTTTGGATTTGTCTTTAATAAAAAAAGAAACTCCTCCTCTTTTGGATTTCCTGCTGTTGTCTGATGCTCTGAATGAGTGGAAAACATTGTAACCCAGTATAGCCAGGATGCTCCCCGTAGCCTTAAACAAGGTTTCTGTGACTACACAGATGTCAGCATCCTCCAAGGCGAGGGCAGCTACCAAAGAGTGTAGTTTTAGGTCAAGACTCCTATAATTTAGCAGCATAACCCTGGTGTCAGTTTTTGAGGAAAAATTTATATTGAAAAATTTGTACTTGTGACAAAAGGCAAGAGCGTTGGCCAGAAGCTAATGACAGGTATAGACCATGTCTGGCAAAGCATTGAGGTCTATCAAGCATGTCATGCCAGGCAGGCATGAACTGGATTCCCTTGGAATAAGACCAACAGTTAAGCTAATGGTTGAATTCAATCCTCTTTTGCTTGTGTTGCAGCATCATCCTGGGAGAAGATGGTATGCTGCTTAAGGCTAGGGCTATACCTAGTAAAAACCTCCAATCAAATAATATGAAAAAAAAGGGCCACAAGTAGATGCACTAAATAAACAGTTTAATTATCCTGGTACCTCAGTCTTTCACCTTCAAGGGATAACCAGTACAATTCACACAACAAAATAAATATTCACATCAATTAAATCATTATTCAATTAACACTTAAACTACCAGATACTTAAAGTGACTAGTGCCATGAACTACATCATAACATTTTACATACCCCACATAGAATTTTTAAAGCTACCAAGGTCAGCCACAAGGCACTCTTTAGCTATGTGCGCAACCTCAAAGGCAATACACAATTGTGTACAGAGGTCATTGTTAATGTAACCACCTGTACTGAGCCAGAAGATATAGCAAACCTACTGACAGACAAATTCAGCTCTAACTTTATACCTCTTTTTTCCCCTTTAGCCTTCCTTCAGGCAATACTATCAACTATAACTGGCCCTACTATCACTAGGTAACTGGGCCTCAATGCTCTCTCTAAGGCCATTAATATTGCATTGATGGACCAAGACAATATCCCAGGCTGCCTTCTAAATAGCATGAAACAGGACCTATCAGACCCTTTGAAATCACTATTTAACCATAGCCTCCAAACAAGATTCATACTTCATGAGTGGAGAACAGCAGCATTACAGTGGTGGGCCATCTACAGACCCAGGAAACTACAGACCCATAATGCTCAGTAGTCTAATATGAAAAGCTATGGAAACAATTATCATGGAAATGATCGATAATGACATAAGAAACCTCCAGACACTGGAAACAACCCAGTTTGTTTTAATCAAGGGCAAGTCAACCACTAATGCTCACCCCAAAGGGCTGACATAGACAAATAACTTGTGTCAGAGCCATGGACTAAAACTAAATGCCAAGAAATGCAGAACAGTATCTTTTGGGAAGTCTTCCACCCCTAGCAACTATCATATTATCAACACACCCCTAAAAGTCAACCCAGTAATCAGGGACTTAAGGAAACATGTACATAATAATCTAACCTTTGACAATCGAATGTCTACAGTAGTGTGGAAATAATTTTATGTTGTGTAATTTATAAATAAAGGTATGACATCTAGGTCCAAGGAGGACATTGTTCCACTGTATTTGGCATTCAACAGACCTATCATTGAGTACAGTGTCCCCTTTGGTATTTGCATAACCAGGTGTATCCAACATCTGTAATGTCCACAGAGATTCCTCATTAAAAGAATACATAGCATAAGTAATAGGTCCTATGCAGACAGCCTCAATGTCCGATTGCTTAACATTTTGAGCTAATGGAAAGCACATGTCTGCATTGTGTCTTCTAGATGCTGTTGAGGAGAGATCTATGCCTTACATACAAGGTATTGTCAGACCACCCTCTGAGGGACCTCCTGTATATATTCAAAAAAATAGCACCAGAATTACCCATTGTAAAGACTTAAACCTTACCTGTGATATAAATAAGACCTGCTAGAGATATGGCTATGTAAGACAAAGACTGCCATTTCTCTGGAACAGGCTCCCTATCCTTGTGCAGCAGAGTTCCTTTCTAACCACATTCAAATGTAAATTGGACAATTGGATTGGGCACATGAAATTCATCCCTGGTTTTGCACCTATATCACTAATGGACACAGGCAGCCTAAAAATGGTTCATCTCCCAGGCCCCTGCTTGTAAATGTTTCATCTCCCAGACTCCTGTTTACACTTATCAAGGGTACCGTAACTTGTTAGAGATCTGGGATGCATGGATTGGACACTATAAATTGGTCCTTGATGTGAGTGTGTGCAGTGTGTGCCTTTTATGGAAGGATGGGTGCTGGGCTGGCAACTCGGTACCATACAACTCCACTGACAATTGTTCTGAAGACCATTATTTGCTGTGGTGACCCCTAACAGGAAAGCCAAAAGGAAAACAGTTAGGCTTAAAAAAGACCCAGTGGTCATTAGCCTAGTATATGTATATGAAGATATAACTATGTCCCCCTGAGTAATTTATCCTGTCATTTATTAATAGGAATGGATGGCTTGGGTTAAAAAGGCCCCAGTGGTCATTACCCTAGAACGCCCATATAAACCTATGGACTCCCTTGCACCTCAACATAAAAAAAGAGTAAAATCGAAATCTGCACAATAACTTAAACCAAATATAGAAAATTTGATGCACAACAGAGATAAATAATGGAAGAATGCAATTTAGAAAAAAAACAAGCCATTGGCAACAAAATCACCACTTGCAAAACACAAGTAAGAATACCATTTTAAATACTAAGCAAAACTACTGTACTACTCTACAGGAAAAACACAGTAAAGCTTCAAAGCAGTTTTTGTTGGCAATTACCATACATACTCAACCTGGCAAAAAATTCAATTCCACCCATTCACACTTGTAACAACCTTTACTGTTGGTTAGAGATTCAATGTATTCTATATAAATGCTGGTAACTCACTTATTTATTTTATTTTTTTTTATTTTTTTATTTTTTTGCATTTGTTGACCGGGATAGTCCACTGGGCCATGTTGGCCCGTTTTCAATGGAGGCCCAAGGAGAAAAGCTCCACAAGAATAATTACATTGCATTGCATTACATTTACATTTAATTACATTTACATATATGTAGGGTTACTTAATTCACTCTGTACTTCCAATACAAGCAGTAAGAGATAAAGACAGAGTCACTATTACCATTTCACTGTTTACAAATCCTAATAGCATGAAAGAAAAAAAGCTTACTAAAACACTAAAACCTGCTTTTTCTGTGAACACCATCCCAGCCGAATATCTTAAAATAGCTGCAGATGCCATTGTGTACCTAGTATCTATACTTAAATATAAGTCATTCACAGAAGCTATAGCACCAACATTCTGGAAACAATCCTACATTATTCTGTTGTATAAAGGTACTAAATCTTTTGAGCTGACAGACTACAGAACTATAGCCAACTTTTCTCCTCTCTCTAAAATTCTTGAAAAATGTCTTCCTGGACAGTTGATCAAATACCTAAGAAGAACAAATTACTTTCCACAATGCAGCATGGATTTAGACCCATAGACAACAGCACTATTAGCTTTCATAAACTATATTCATTAAAGGCAAAATCAAGGTAAAACAGCTGCTTCCCCATTTCTAGACCTATTCAAAACATTTGATAAAGTTTTACATTTTTGCATCATATATTATTATTTAAGCTCAAAGCCTCACAGACATTGCAATCAATTGTTATAAAATGTTACCTTAGCCACCAAACTAACAGAGTACTCTTGGCAGATGAACTGTTGATTCCTATAGAAACAGCATTAGGTGTGCCAAAAGATTCAATATTAGCACCATTATTCTTAAGTAAACATATACATAAAATGTATGCAGCCCCTCTCCCAGCAAATGTAAACCAAAATGCAGATGACTGAACACTAATTATGCAGCCTCTACAGTCAAACAGATCCAAGATGCAAACATTAAAAAACGGTTTCAGTAGCCTAAGCTACTCATAAATTGAAAGAAAACTAAGCTAAATGCATTTTCACCTCCAACCCAGTAATCAAACTTGTATGTGCCTTGAAAATACTATCAGTTAATAATATAGAAATAAGCTGACATTAAACAGAAAGCTACTGGGTATAGTAACTAACCAATATTAGGATGCGATCAACATGTTCATTATGCTTCTTAATAACAAAACAAAACAAAAAAATAGGAATTCTTTAAAAAGTCAAACCTTTCCTATCAGACTAGCCAAAACTGAGCAACAGTTAAGACTTCAAAGTCCACAAGTAACCACATTAATCAAACAACAGCTGTTTTGCACAGCAGTCCCTTAATTGGCTGGAGCTTCCTAATCTATTAGCCTACACTGACATTAACTCTCCGCACAATGTCCTGTAAAACCCAAACAGATACTATGCCACCAGCCCATACCTCACAACTGTCCAGATTTTTGCAGAATGTCCAGATTTTTTGCTTCATATTTTTGATCTGTGGTTTTCTGGCAAAACAGCAATGATTGATGATCCTGCCTTTTGAACCTGGTTGACTTTTTCGAAACAGTCACTAGAGCCATTGATGAGGGCAAAGCAGTCCATACAGCCTACCTGGACTTGGCTAAGGCCTTCGACACAATACCCCACTCAGGCATCATAGATAAGCTCAACAGCTTAAACGTAAACCCTTATGTCACTAGATGGGTTGCAAACTGGCTAAAGGACAGAACCCATAAAGTTAAAATCGCTGGAGCAATGTCAGACTCAAAGCCAGTCACAAGTGGTGTCCCACAGGGATCTGTCCTGGGACCCCTCTTGTTCAGCATTTATTTCTCAGATGTTAAAGCAAACATGGGAGGGTTGTGGCTGACAAAGTTCGCAGATGACTGCAAACTAGGTGCCATAGTCAATACACCAGCGGACACATACATCCTACAAAAAGGCCTCACAGAAACGGGCAACTGGTGCCGGAGTCACGGCCTTAAACTAAATGCCAAAAAATGTATAGTCATCCCCTTTGGGAAAAACAAAGTACCCACAAATTATCACATAGACAGCAACCCACTGAGTATGGAAAAAGTAATCAGAGACCTAGGAACCCAAGTCGACAGCGACCTCTCATTTGAAACCCACGTTGCCAAAGTGGTTAGAAAAACATTCTACCTTGCACACCTCATCATGAAGGGATTCACATCCAGATCCAGGGATGTTATTGTACCCCTATACTCCTCCCTCATCAGACCCATGATTGAGTACAATGCCCCATTTGGTATGTACCTCACCCGGCATTTGCAACAGCTGGAGAGACCACAAAAGTACCTCACCAAGAGGATCAAGGGTCTCCAACATATGTCTTATTCTGCCAGACTAAAGAAACTTCAGCTCTATTCAGTAGCATACCGCCTGCTCAGAGGTGATCTCTGCCTGACGTACAAGGCCATGTCCAATCAGGATCTGATGGACATGCTCCACCTCAAAAAATCCAAATCCATCAGGACCACGAGAGCTAAAGACTTAAACCTCGGCACAAGTATGAATAGGACATGCTGGAGGGATAGATTCATAACCCAGAGGCTTCCCATGCTTTGGAACAAGATCCCAGTTCGTATTAGGCAGAGCCCCTCACTGACTCTCTTCAAGAGAAATCTTGATGAGTGGATGGGAGATCGTAGGTTTACCCCAGGGGTCACATCTGTGTCACTGCTAGACAGGGCATAGTAAACTAATTCTATTATATAAGGGGACCTTCATTATGTCCTTACTAGACAGAGGCACAGTATTCTAATTTTATTCTGTACATTTTTGTACCATTTCATGGGGTGGCAAAAGCCACATCACTATGGCTAGGCTTACAAATGCCCCAGGGCAGATAGCCTAGTACTATACTATGAAACTATGATTGAAGCCACTTAATAATGGAAAACATTTGAATTTCAGACTTCATCTCTTTAAGAAAATGTGTTCTAACACAAATTGTGTAATTCTATTAACTTTCTCAGTTTATAAGAGTAATATTTAAGAGCTGTTCCTATTTTTGGGTCTCCCCCCATTATTTTACACTTTGTCCAGATTTCTTGCACTAAGCTATTGAGAGGTGAGGTCACTTGCCACTTATTAAACATGGATCTACATCACAAAGATGTGGGTTCAATGAACCAATGTCTCATGCTTACTCAAAACCCTACAAATCTTAGTGGTGACTGCATATACCACAGTCAACGTTCATGTTGTTCTCAGATGCATGGGCAGCTATGTGTTGGTGTGACACCATTCCCTTTGAGTTTGAATCATCAGTTTATATATACTGATCATGTGGTAGGATCTTTAGATTTTAAGATGGCTTCATTACGCATTATGTCAGATTTTTTGATTGCTAGGTTAATCATTAGTTTACATAAACAGTTAAGTTAGGTAACAAATTAGCAAAATTAATTTAAATATAAAAATTATCTGTGTGTTTTTGCTCCTTTATTTTAGTTATAACCAAGGCATATTTTTGACTTACCTGCTGGTATCCGTAGCATATGTGTAAAACTGACATGTTGAATCATTACCGCATGTTTGATCACATTCAAAACCACTTGGTGTATAGACTGACTTGTAATCACTTCCTGGGAAGCCAGTACCCACATATAATTGTGTGTTGCACCCTGATAAAAATAGGAATAAAACATGGTATTACTCAGAAAAAGAGCAAGTTTTAGCATTTTAATCTAGATATATATTATTTAACTATTTATTTGCTTGTTTTGATAACTGGGAAGATGGGACGGACTAGGGTTGTGTGTTTTTTCCAGCCATGACAGAAAACTACTGAAAAAATGAAAGATTTCAATAAAATGAGTTCAGATTACATTCTACAGCTGCGAGGCTGTACATATTTAGGATGAGAGGTACAGCTCGACTGAATTTGAATAATACAACAAAGATTACAAATGCTACATGCCTAGCTGAATGAAAGAGAGGGATAAGTAATTTAGCATGACAGTAGTCAATGACCCCTGGAAAAAAATATTCTCCTTCAGTTGTATTATTTTCTTTTTTAAAAAGTACTTTTGTTTATTTAAAAATCAGTCCTTTGTATGTGTTAGCCATTGCAGGACTTCTAATCAGTAAAATAATAATGCAATTATCTATATTTCTGCAAGCATATTTTCTCTGTAGCTCATTCAACAAAGATAGAATTGCCACTTTAAAAATCCCATTTCTTGTTCTGTGAAAGCAGTATTTTTAGTAGATATCTATCAGGAGCACCATCAAGTCAGGTAGTTTGATTCCCATCAGGGAAATGTTGATGTCAAGGACTAGACTGTATAGAATTACTATTCCTTTGGGCTTAACACATCAATATGTAAATTTTCTAAAGGATTTCAGCATCTTCTTTATATTGGGTGGGTTGACTTTTTTGTCACTTCAGGCAATAATAATAAACTTCTGATTTTATCTGTTTATATCACTCTGTCTCAACTGTTTTTTTGTTTAAGCAAACAGATATAGATTGTGCATGTGTTTAAGACATTTATGTGTATAAACACACATGCACACTCTTTCTCTGTGTCTCGATCTTACATACACATGCAGACAAAACACACGCACACACACACACACACACACACACACACACACACACACACACACACAGACACACACAGACACACACACAGACACGCACACAAACACGCACACACACACACACACACACACACACACACACACATAAACAGACACACACACAAACATGCACACACACACACACACACACACACACACACACACACACACACACACACACATTATACAGTTACACTTAGTATAGATAATACTTACATAAAGGGGTTGTGGAGCTTCCTCACATGTCTTTGTTAGCCCTGCCTGACAATGTGAACAGGTTTTTGGGAATTTTTTTCTCTTCCTCAATGATTTTTTGATCATAGAGTTGTTAAATATATATTTGGAGGTGGGAGGGGGTACTGAGTGCAGGCTTCCCAACCTGGAAAAAAATGGTTCTGATGTTTCAGTGTTTCGGTGTTTTTATTTTAGGCCCCAGACATAATCAAAGATAATTATCAGGCTTCCTGCAAGAAGATAGTGTCCAATATGCCCTATTTTCATTCCATAAATCCAGTACGTTTTTGCCTAATGTTCAAGAACATCGAATTCCATCGTCATTCTGCTCTAATCTAGAAGAGATTTCTTCCTAATGAAGATTTCACCCTCTTGGCTTCCAGAAGTAGTTGATTGTTTCAAGTGCCTCTTTTATGCTGCAAAAAATGTGATCCCTAGCAAATGCCATCGTCTTCCTCTTTTAAACAATTGTAAACCCAGATTAAATATGGCCTTACCTGCCTGTAATGTAAAGAAAATAATTTTAAATTCCTTAATCTTTTTTTCATATTTTAAAGCAGAAAGTACTTTAGCATTTCATTTTTCCCAACCCGCCTACCTTACTCCATTAAAGGCCTTATTACTGTTTTATATATAGGAGATCTAACCTTAATGTTCCTAGACCTTACTATTCTTAATAACATTCTGACCATGTAAGACATATTCCTCAAAATCTTATTCATCTGCCCCTTGAATTTAAGATTACTATCAATTATTACACCTAGGTCCCCAAAAATTCACATTCCTCAATTACTATACTATCCCATCTGTAAGGCTATTTTACATTATGTCCAACTAAATGCATATTTTTACATTTGTTCCCATTGAAATGTACACTGCTCTGTTCAGTCCATATATATAAGCTATCTAAATATTTTAAATGTCTAATTGATCTCTTACTGATGCTATAATTCTGGCAATTTTAATATTATCAGAAAATTTCTCAACCCAGCATCAATTTGATGGTGGAAAGAATGAAATAAATATGTAAAATATGTAAGGACTCATAAAAGATCTCTTTGAGGCATTCTTTGATACAATGAATTCCTTGGATCAACTCCCCTAAATACAATCCCTTGCCTCTGAATCTCTTAACAAAGTTACAGTTCAATGGACAATATATTTGTAGAGAAGTGGTTTATTTGAGGTTAGAGCTATGAATCTGGTTTTATAATCTAAAGGTTCTGGGTTCAAGCCTTAAATGGGTAATATATCACCAGTGTTGTTTGTTTTTTTACAACATGTGTAGTCAAAGGAGATTTATATGTGAACATTTGTGAGGGGATGTATGGTGCATGTTTTATATGTATGAGATACTGGATTCAGTACCCAGCATCAGGTTCCTATCAAAAGAGTGAACGTTCTTCTATCGAACCTTAAACCCCAAAACCTGAAAATGTCGAAGGCATGGAACAGCGATTGTTTTCCCAGGGGAAAAAATTCTGGGCAATCCTCCAGACTTTGCTGTTTTCTCCACCGTGGTGCGATCTCGAAATTGGTATATTTAAGTTGTGGGGGTGGGATGCACAGTCCCCCAAATTGGAGGGGGTGCAAAGCCCCCCACTTTATTTTGCCTGTACACTTTTTTTTTTTTTTTTTTTGGATCAGCAAATTTTTTCCTTGGGAAAAAATTTGCTGATCCATTCCTTCAATGGTTTCAGGTTTTGCAGTTGTAAGTTTGATAGAAGAGTATTCTCTAGTTTAAGCTTTCACTCTTCTGATATAGAGCCCCCCTAGCATCTAAATAGCTGTATTTCATGTGGTACTAGTAGTAAAGGGTTTGCTTCCCTCTGCCCTCATTTGTCTACTGTGTGACCCTGAGGAAGTCCCTTAACCATACAGCGCTTTGAGGTAACTGGAAGATAGGGTTAGGGTTTTCAATGGTGAGGTAGCATGCAGTATTTTACAATGATCATAATAAAACCTTAACTATTTGCTTCTAGTGTGTTCACACTTCAAACACATTAAACTAAGTGAAAATTTTAAACTCATAGGCATGCAGTCAATGATATCATTAAAGAGCCTAGTACAACTTGCTCACCGAAGGCAAACAATGGCTAAAAGAATCAGTCCCTGTAACAGAGGAAGTAACTTGTCATGAATTCATAGACTTAATCCTCTGTGCCAACTGTTAGATGGAATTAAAGCATTATTTGGAATTATTGCTAACTCTCTAACTGTCCATATCTGTCTGGGTTCTACTACATCCCAATTCCAAATCAGACTATTTAAAAGGATCATCCTCTCCAGGCATGTCTATTCATTTAGTGACAGTTTATCCTGCACTGTGCCTTTACTTGTAGACAGGATAAAAGAACAGCTCTCTGTTATTGATTGGTTTTCCTAGTTCTCTTAATTTCTGTTAACTCATAGCAGTACTGCTCACAAGGTTTTTGCCTGGAGTGTAGGCATATTCATCCCATACAGATATTTGCAGTTATTCCTGTACAGCTTTCTGTCCTGCCCACAAATAACAAAGGATCTTAGCACAGCTGCCTGGCCAATGATTTCAGCTTTAGAATGCAAATATTTTCTGTGTTGTTTGTATTGCTTCTCTGTCTCCAAATAAAATATGGTACTCTTGTCCAGTTTCTATTATAATAATATCTCAGTCTCTGATGATTTCTTTCTATTATAATAGTATTTCCATTTCTGCAAATTTCTATCCAACATTTCATTAATGCTGTCTATTGTTAGACATTAGCAATGCAGTTGTGATAATTTGCTTTGCAGCTTTTTGACCAGTAACAGATGGGTTGTTGAGAGACTGAGCCCCTGCAGTGGATTATTCCTGTATTCTAAAATTGTAAGATGGTAAGTCTATTACTTTTTTTCTCTTTTGTTATGAGATTCGTCACTATGTGGCTAGTTCTTTTTCTCATTCAGTATAATCACACTAACTTGTAATGACATGCAGGAACTGTCCATCAAGCAGAAGTTTTATTAATTCCTGATTTTTTTTATCATGAGTCATGATCAGATACAACAAGATAAGGCATCTCCTGTCTCAGAACTATGGACTTTAATGCATCAGCCAATTCTGTTGTTGTTTCTATTATGTAATTATTTCAAGGATATGTAACAATACTCTATGCATATAAGACTCCTAGCTTCTTTGAAATGGGACAGATTAGTGCCCAGTCAACCCCATAGATGAATATGCTCTTGACTACTAGGACAACAGTGGGATGTATCAGTTAACATCTCTTCTTCTGTATTGTTATTTATTAGTACTGCATAGAGTAAAGATTTACATTACTGTTTCAGTCTGAGAGAACAAGTTCTTTCTTTGCACTTTCATATTTTCCAATGTAATTTATACATCTTTTCGAGCACTAGCATTTTTAGCTAATTGAGAGCTGCTGTTTTGTTAGATTTGTATGCTAAGCCTTGGAAAAAGCATATTCCTTCTTCAGACCACAGTAATGCTGAGTGTCTTCCTTACTGGTGATTTTGCTCAAATCAGCCATTCACTGTATTGCCTTTCAATTACAGCGTTTTCTGTGCTTGTGTCCTTAAATATCTGGAATTGTTATATATTTACATCTGTCACTACTAACTGCAATATTGCTCAAAGAATGTATGTTTCATATTCTAATTCTTCATGCTTCTGTGTAACTATAATCTGCTTAACAAATCAGATATATGCCATTCCTTACCTTGGTCAGTATTCTTTTTTAGATCTTTCTCCTGTAGAATAAAGGACATTCTTTGCAATCTCAAATGGCTTTTGTGCAAATACATTTTGAATATACTTTTAAAGTACATTCTCTGTTTTTATCTGAAGTTCTTTGCCATAGACATACCCCGGGATTCATGAACCTTGCGCCAGGCGCCAGCATAGCGTCGGCGTTATAAAGCCAAATATGGCTACTGAGTGATTCAGGTATGAATCAATCCCACGTGCACTACCGGCGTGCGCCGGATCTGCGCCGCCCCCGGCGTAGGTATGCTAATCACACTGTGTGCGGTATTGCACCATGCAAATGAAGGCAAATAGCGATCCACGGGGGGGCGTGAAGCGTAAGAACGCGGCAATGTAAACCAAAAAAAACGGTTTACATTTACCCAAACATGACCAAGGAGTAACGGAAGGCTGTCAACGTCAGGTATCATACAGGTGTAATATGCCAATGGCGAAAGGCACCGAGAATGTCCAAAGAAAACATGCACAAACTGTAAATAATGACAAAAATGTTATGTACGTAGAAACACAGCAGAACCCCCGGATATGTGCACAGAAGGTGCAAAGCAATGAAATAATATGACAATGTCCTAAAAGAGCTGTATAATACACATCAGCTGCACAGCCACCACACACCATAGTATGTATGGACAGCCTCAACCCCAGCGCAAGGGTTGTCAAGGAGTGGAGGCAGTGTTCGGTGCCGTAACCATGTATTAGCAGTCAATGCCATGCAAATGAGGCAGATAATAGTGAATCGCAAAACCGGCGCCGGTGTAAGGATGGAGCAAACGGCACAGCGGTACCACACCGAGGAGTGGCCTACACGGGATACATGTCAATCGCAGAGGGGTGTGCCACTGTAGGAGGAAGCATATTGGAGGCCACCAAACCTGGGCTGTACAATGCACATCACAGCAGCAGGACCGGCGTGTGAGGAAATAGATGCGCTGAGAGCACATAATGCGCGCACAGATGCATGTGCACGAAGATGACTACGTTCCCCAACCCAGTCATGTGACGGCCTCCCCGTCAACAACCACGGATATAGGAAGGTAATGCGGAGAATATGAGGAAATGCGGAAGCACTGTAATTGGAGCCGTAATGAGCAATCAACACCAATCAATCCAGGAAGGGCAAACGGCGGCAGCTGACAACTCTGCATGCAGACTCCTGCCTAACGGGAAAGGGGAGGCATAGGAATGCAAAAATAGTAGGGGATGTAGTAGAAATGCAAAGAGCAAAGAACCAAAATAGCACAGCCAAGTACAGAGGTAGCATAACGCTGGCGGCAGACAAAATGCATCATATGCCATGTGCCCGCAGGATGCACTGCAGGCAATAGTAGGTGCAACATGCAGAAACAGTAATGTAAGATGCAAAGCTAAGCCAATGCAGGCAACTGTAATGTAACACTAAAGGCAATACCGTTGCAGTTGCAATGGTAAAACACCGAAGATAATCCACAGATACGGCTGCACAGACACACCCAATGACATCACCGGGTATACAGCACAACAGTATAAAGTGTGAATGCACACAACACACAGCGCGATTTCCCAAACGCCGCACTGTAGGGTGTAAACACACGGGGAACTTTTAATATGTATATGTTGGGTGCCGCCATGGCCGTGATGCATAGGTATGCGGCAGAGACAGACGGAGTTGCGGAGGAGGGTGCCGACAACTACCGTAGGCCTCACAGGAGAAGGAGAGTGTTCAGACCAAGGGTGACCTACCAGGGGCTGCAAGACCTGGAGATAGTAGAGCGCTACAGGGTGGACAGGGACACGTTACAGCAAATAGTGGAGCTGTGCCGGCCACGCCTGAGAACAAGAGACAACAGAGGGGAGCCCATCCCAGTGGACACAAAGGTATGTGTGAGCTTGCGAATACTGGCTACAGGTACCTTTCAAAGGCCAAACGGGGATATAATGGGTATCTCACAGGCATCAGCATCTAGGGTACTACGCCAGTTCCTGGATGCCATGTTACGACATGCCCATGAGTATATAAACTTCCCCAGATCTCATGAGGAGTTGGCTATCAATATGCGCCGCTTCCACCGTGTGGCACAATACCCGGAGGTACTGGGTGCGATCGACTGTACGCACATAGAGATCAAGTCACCGCCCGGGGAGCAGGGTAGACACTACATAAACCGCAAGGGATACCCCTCCATCAATTGCCAGGTCGTGTGCAATGCGCAGGGCATTATCATGGATGTGTGTGCTGGCAGCCCTGGAAGCTACCACGACTCCCATATCTGGCATGCCTCACAGCTGTATCAGGTATTTGCCAGGGGGGACATCACACAAGGTCACCTTGTGGGTGATGCTGGCTATGCACTGGAGCCGTGGATGATGACACCCATCAGAAATGCACACACACACATGCAAGAAGGCCATAATGAGGCACACGCACAAACCAGAATAATCATAGAGCGCGTGTTTGGGATGTTGAAATCACGGTTCCGGTGCTTGGATACATCCGGTGGAGCCTTGCAGTACTCACCAGGCACATGTGCCCACATATTCATAGTATGTTGTATGCTACACAATATGATTCTGCGGAAACAGCTGCTGCAGGGACATAATGGTGTAGGGCCACCAAGCCCACCACAACTGCCAAGGCAAGCACAGGCACAGGGCGTTCAGCGCCATGAACACATTGTGCCAGCCCCAGTAGGTAGGCCAATGCCTAGCCCCCCA